>NC_084512.1:1765349-1957849 GCF_024500385.1 Phyllopteryx taeniolatus | reverse complement strand
TGAGGTCACCGAGTTGGTTAAAAAGCTCCTCGGTGGAAAGGCCCTGGGGGTGGATGAGATTCGCCCGGAGTTCCTCAAGGCTCTCGATGTTGTGGGGCTGTCCTGGTTGAGACGCCTGTGCAACGTCGCGTGGACATCGCGGACACTACCTCTGGATTGGCAGACTGGGGTGGTGGTCCCCCTTTTTTTAAAAGAAGGGGGACCGGAGGTTGCGTAGTGGATATTGGTCAAATAAAAATGGAATTAATTTAGGAGAAAAGAATAAGCCGGAAGCGACGCTTGCGTTTACCGCAATTTTAAGTTTGTTAAAATCAAACTAATGTCTCGAAAGGGCACCATGTCACTTTTTATGTATAAAATTTAGGAAAAATTACAAGAAACCTTTTTATCAGTCTCGTAATCTGAAGGTTGCTACACTTTATGAAATTTTGCATTCTAGATGGTTTACTTAGTCAGAACACACCGACAAAATACAACCAAGAGTGGAATTTTATGGTATATTTAATGACATCTAAATGGATCTAAAGGGGAACACACAAATGGGGTCTAACTAAACAAAGAAAATAACACTAATAACGGTAAAAAGGAGGAAATCGGCATACGAAAAGAGGGAATAGAACATTGTGTGTTGGACTAAAGTTGGAAACGTGAGCGTTTTCTGCGTCCAGTGCGGACGGGAGAGAGAGGACAAAGTTGAGATTTTTCCTGAAGCTAGTAATTTCCCCGAAATTATTAGGCACTAATATTGTAGTCTGGCAAAGTTGTAAAATAAAAAAGGTGGAAGAGGAAAAATGGCTTGACGTCACGCCTTCTTGGGAGAACCAGACGTCTCTCTTCCTGCCTCTCTTTGTGGCTCGCTGGCAATTTCAGAGCGATCCCGCTTGGCTGGGAGCGTACCGGGTACCTTTGTAGTAGCGGCTCCGATCGCTTAGCGGAGGCCCACGGTTAGGCTCGGAAGCCATGTCCGTTCTATTCCGGTTACCAAGCCGTTTGCCCCCACAAAAGAAAGGGGGAACGGGGGAGGGGTAGCTGACGGCCAGCAAGGTAAGAGGAGAGGAAAAAAACACAAGACTCACGGAAGAAGGTGTGAGTTAAGAGTTAAATACCCCAGAGGCGGGGCGTGGGCAAGACGGATGCCGACTTGGAGAAGACCACACCCATCAGCCTGAATCTTGTCTACAAATTTGATCAAATGGGTTTAAAATCATATATTAATCTACAACACTCCCAACTTTGTAGTCTCACGCATAGAATCATTGTTTAAACTTTGGTCGTGGCAGATCGGTTGATTATTCTTCAATGCAACATTTCGTACTGTTTGATTTCAAATCACAAGTAACAGTTCTCAAAAATCTTGCAGAGGACCTGTAGATCTGACAATAGTGACACAGACACCAAGGCATACATTTGGAATATTTCTACAGAGTTTGTAAGATATCAAAAGGGACATTTTATCATCCGTTAACAAACATCAAAGGCGAGTCCCCGGGTTGGAGCTCGCAGTTCCTCTCAATGCCAGTGGGTGGCGCCTCACGTGCATGTTTGAATATTAACCACATAGTCTTCTTGGAGGGAGGGTCCCTCAACCTTTTGGTCGGGGAAGGAGTCTTTTGAAGCCAGGAAGTAGAGCCTCTGCTCCTCCAGATTGAGAGGAGCCAGATGAGGTGGCTTGGGAATCTGATTAAGATGCCTCCTGGACGCCTCCCTGGTGAGGTGTTCCGGACACGTCCCACCGAGAGGAGACCCCGGGGACAACCCAGCACACGCTGGAGGGACTTAGAGGTGTACGTGCGCTGTAAAAATGTCTACCATGCGCTTTTTTTAATTGTCTGGTTATAATACCCTCTTGCCACTACTGACTTGAGTTTTTCCCCACAAAGGGGGAGTTGGCGCCGCGCCCTGGGGCTCGGCAGACAGGCTCACTGGCTTTCACATGCGGGGAGCCGAGAAGCCACGGGCCTCGCAATCAGTAAAGAGAAATCTGAAGTGATCCACCACGCTTTCAGAGTTTGGTTATGTGGGCTAGCCGTCAATGGCTAAGCACAGTGGCGTGGTCCAAGGCAAACCCAGTCGAACCGGGCCCTTCACATCCACATGAACTCCATCGCGGGGGTCATATTCTAGTCCACCTCCGCAATAAGTGAAAACCATGACATAAATACCCTTTTTTTAATACACACTGGGCATGTTTTTGTTGCGTTTATAGGACTTAAATTGTTTGAAAGACACACACATAAAACAAAACAAACACATTCAAACACACACATTGAGAGAGGGGTAGAAAAATGATAAAACAAAAACACTGGACAAACTATAAAAAAAAAATACAGTAAAAACTGTAATTAAAATCTGCAATATAGCAGGACCGGAAAGCATGACGTCCAGGCTTTTCTTACTTTAAGCCATGAATTTGTCTTTGTTTCCTTTTCTCACAGACTTCCCCAATTTAAGGAAGAGGCCAAAAGTTATGCTGGTGCGAGCATGAAGAAGGTAATCAGGTGTTGAATGAGCATCTAATCTGCTTGTTATATGATTAACCTTCTGTGTTATTGTTTTTTGTTGTTGTCTTTTTCTTTCAAATGTGACTTTTCATTTTCATGATTCCCTGTGGTGATGATTAATGATCAATTAGTTTTGTCAATTAGTTGTTTTTTTTTTCTTCTGCAGAATAGTGAAAAATCTAGAATAGTGCTAAGGTAGAGGTCTATGTTCTTTGTTTAGGCCACCAAATTGAGACGAAGTAGTGAAATCATTTTGCCTCAATCCGCTTTATGGGCAAACTACTATCGCGTTTGGCAAAAGAGATAAAAGCACTTTCTCCTCGCTTGGGCGATAGGCGAAGGGGTTTTATTTATTTATTTTTGTTATTATTATTATTTATTTTATTTTTTTACACGTCATTACAGAGCCACCAAACATGACAATAGCCCATGTTTCGTTTTTTCTCATGTTTACATATATCATATTTGTATAAATAAATGACATATATGTATTTAACTTTTGTCCGAAGACACCATCCATCAAGAATTTTTTCAGCTTAAAGAAATCACTTCATCAATCCTGGTATTGCTCGTTAGCATAGCATACACAGGGAGTCAGCTATCCCGTTTTCCACGACGTTACGCATATAGCAGTTCACTTGTGACAACGTGACGTGTGACATAGATGTGATTACTCAAGAGGTAATGGATTAATGGATTATGACAAGCCCCAGTTAATAATGCAATAATGTTGCATACTTTACTGACATAACATGAACAGTTGCACTCAAAATTATTCAAGCCCCATTGTAAATAATTTTGGAAAACAATCATCGAGATCAAAATTATTGCCTCTTTTCTGACATGTTACAGACCAAACCAGTAACTGAATCATCAATTTATGTTTGTGCATTGTTGTTGCAATTTGAAGAAATGTCAAATGTCATGGGGGGGAAAAACGGTATGAAAGTTTAAAAAAAAATGTCCCTATCTACTCTGAGATCCTCTCGGATGACCGAGCTTCTCACCCTATCTCTATGGGAGAGCCCGGACACCCTGCGGAGGAAACTCATTTCGGCCGCTTGTATCCTGGATCTCGTTCTTTCGGGACCCACAGCTCGTGACCATAGGTGAGGGTAGGAACGTAGATTGACTGGTAAATCGAGAGCTTCGCCTTTCGGCTTAGCTCCTTCTTCACCACAACGGACCGATACAAAGTCTGCATCACTGCAGACGCTGCACCGATCCGCCTGTCGATCTCCCGTTCAATTCTTCCCTCACTCGTGAACAAGACCCCAAGATACTTGAACTCCTCAACTTGGGGCAGGATCTCATCCCCGACCTGAAGAGGGCACGCCACCCTTTTACGACTGAGGACCATGATCTCAGATTTGGAGGTGCTGATTCTCATCCCAGCCGCTTCACACTCGGCTGCGAACTGCTCCAGTGAGAGTTGGAGGTCACGGCTTGATGAAGCCAACAGAACCACATCATCTGCAAAAAGCAGAGATGCAATACTGAGGCCAACAAACCGGACCCCCTCTTCGCCTCGGCTGTGCCTAGAAATTCTGTCCATAAAAGTTATGAACAGAATTGGTGACAAAGGGGAGCCTTGGCGGAGTCCAACCCTCACCGGAAACGAGTCCGACTTACTGCTGGATATGCGGACCAAACTCTGACTCCGGTCGTACAGGGACCGAACAGCCCCTATCAGGGGGTTCGGTACCCCATACTCCCGAAGCACCCCCCACAGGAACCCCCAAGGGACACGGTCGAACGCCTTCTCCAAGTCCACAAAACACTGGTTGGGAGAACTCCCATGCATCCTCGAGGACCCTGCCAAGGGTGTAGAGCTGGTCCACTGTTCCACGGCCAGGACGAAAACCACACTGCTCCCCCTGAATCTGAGATTCAACTTCCCGACGGACCCTCCTCTCCAGCACCCCTGAATAGACCTTACCAGGGAGGCTGAGGAGTGTGATTCCCCCTGTAGTTGGAACACACCCTCCGGTCCCCTTTCTTAAAAAGGGGGACCACCACCCCAGTCTGCCAATCCAGAGGCACTGTCCCCGATGTCCATGCGATGTTGCAGAGGCGTGTCAACCAGGACAGTCCTACAACATCCAGAGCCTTGAGGAACTCCGGGCGAATCTCATCCACCCCCGGGGCCTTGCCACCGAGGAGCTTTTTAACCACCTCGGTGACCTCAACCCCAGAGATAGGAGAGCCTGCCTCAGAGAACCCAGGCTCTGCTCCCTCATGGGAAGGCGTGTCGGTGGAATTGAGGAGGTCTTCGAAGTATTCTCTCCACCGGCTCACAACGTCCCGAGTCGAGGTCAGCAGAGCCCCATCCCCACTATACACAGTGTTAGTGGTGCACTGCTTCCCCCTCCTGAGACGCCGGATGATGGACCAGAATTTCTTCGAAGCCGTCCGGAAGTCTTTCTCCATGGCCTCACCGAACTCCTCCCATGCCCGAGTTTTTGCTTCAGTGACCACCAAAGCTGCATTCCGCTTGGCCAGCCGGTACCCATCAGCTGCCTCAGGAGTCCCACAGGCCAAAAAGTCCCGATAGGACTCCTTCCTCAGCTTGACGGCATCCCTCACCATTGGTGTCCACCAACGGGTTCGGGTATTGCCGCCACGACAGGCACCGACCACCTTACGCCACAGCTTCGGTCGGCCGCCTCAGCAATGGAGGCGCAGAACATGGTCCACTCGGACTCTATGTCCCCCGCCTCCCTCGGAACATGAGCAAAGTTCTGTCGGAGGTGGGAGTTGAAACTCCTGACGGGATTCCGCCAGACTTTCCCAGCAGACCCTCACAATACGTTTGGGCCTGCCACGTCGGGCTGGCATCTTCCCCCACCATCGGAGCCAACTCACCACCAGGTGGTGATCAGTTGACAGCTCCGCCCCTCTCTTTACCCGAGTGTCCAAGACATGCGGGCGCAAGTCTGATTGTACGACCACAAAGTCGATCATCGAACTGCGACCTAGGGTGTCCTGGTGCCAAGTGCACGTGTGGACACCCTTATGCTTGAACATGGTGTTCGTTATGGACAATCCGGGATGAGCACAGAAGTCCAATAACAGAACACCGCTCAGGTTCTGATCGGGGGGGCCGTTCCTCCCAATCACGCCCTTCCAGGTCTTACAGTCATTGCCCACGTGACCATTGAAGTCCCCCAGCAGAACGATGGAGTCCCCAGTGGGAGTGCTCTCCAGCACCCCTCCAAGGACTCCAAAAAGGGTGGGTACTCTGAACTGCTGTTTGGTGCATAGGCACAAACAACAGTCAGGACCCGTCCCCCCACCCGAAGACGAATGGAGGCTACCCTCTCGTCCACCGGGGTGAACTCCAACGTACAGGTGCCGAGCCAGGGAGCAATAAGTATACCCACACCTGCTCGGCGCCTCTCACTGTGGGCAATTCCAGAGTGGAAGAGATTCCAACCCCTCCCGAGAGGACTGGTACCAGAGCCCAAGCTGTGCGTGGAGGAGAGTCCGACTATATCTCGTCGGAACTTCCCTGCCAGAGAGGTGACATTCCACGTCCCTATAGCCAGCTTCAGTAGCCGGGGATCGAATCGCCAAGGTCCCCGCCTTCGGCCACCGCCCAGCTCGCGCTGCACCCGACCCCTATGGCCCCTCCCACAGGTGGTGAGCCCATGGGAAGGAGGACCCACGTTATCCACCTCTAGGCCTGGCTCCAGAGGGGGGCCCCGGTGACCCGCGTCCGGGCAAGGGAAACCTGAATCCATTAATTGTACTCGTCATAGGGGTTTTTGCTTTGTCTGGTCCCTCACCTAGGACCTGTTTGCCATGGGTGACCCTGCCAGGGGCATAAAGCCCCAGACAACTTAGCTCCTAGGATCATTGGGACACACAAACCCCTCCACCACGATAAGGTAACGGCTCAAGGAGGGGTCTTGGGAATCATTCAGTTTTTGTATTTTTTTTCCAAAGGTGATACAAGCCTTAATTTTCTTTTTGGTCAGCAATGGTTTTCACCTTCCAACTGTGCCATGGATTACATTTTTGCCCAGTCTCTTCCTTTTTTTGATTTATGAACACTGAATAAAACTGTGGTTTTCGTCCTGGCCGTGGAACAGTGGACCAGCTCTACACCCTCGGCAGGGTCCTCAAGGGTGTATGGGAGTTCACCCGACCAGTCTACATGTGTTTTGTGGACTTGGAGAAGGCGTTTGACCGTGTCCCTCGGGTAGTCCTGTGGGGGGTGCGTCAGGAGTATGGGGCTCTTCGGTCCCTGTACGACCGGAGTCAGAGTTTGGTCCGCGTATCCACCAGTAAGTCGGACTTGTTCCCGGGGAGGGTTGGACTCCGACAAGGCTGCCGTTTGTCACCGATTCTGTTTATAACTTTTATGGACAGAATTTCAAGGTGCAGCCGAGGCGTAGAGGTGGTCCGGTTTGGTGGCCTCAGTATTGCATATCTGCTTTTTGCAGATGATGTGGTTCTGTTGGCTTCATCAAGCCGTGATCTCCAACTCTCACTGGAGCATTTCGCAGCCGAGTGTGAAGCGGCTTGGATGAGAATCAGCACCTCCAAATCTGATACCATGGTCCTCAGTCGGAAAAGGGTGGCGTGCTCTCTTCACGTCGGGGATGTCATCCTGCTCCAAGTGGAGGACTTCAAGTATCTTGGGGTCTTGTTCACGAGTGAGGGAAGAATGGAACGGGAGATCGACAGGCGGATCGGTGCAGCGTCTGCAGTGATGCGGACTTTGCATCGGTCCATTGTGGTAAAGAAGGAGCTAAGCCGAAAGGCAAAGCTCTCAATTTACCGGTTGACCTACGTTCCTACCCTCACCTATGGTCACGAGCTGTGGGTCTTGACCGAAAGAACAAGATCCCGGATATAAGTGGCTGAAATGAGTTTTCTCCGCAGGGTGTCCAGGCTCTCCCTTAGGGATAGGGTGAGAAGCTCGGTCATCCGAGAGGATCTCAGAGTATAGTCGCTGCTCCTCCACATCGAGAGGAGCCAGATGAGGTGGCTGGGGCATCTGATTCGGATGCCTCCCTGGTGAGTTGTTCCGGGCACGTCCCACCGGGAGGAGACACCGGGGACGACCCAGGACACGCTGGAGAGACTACGTCTTTCGGCTGGCCTGGGAACGCCTCGGGATCCCCCTGGAAAAGTGAAATATGAAGTGAAATATTTCCTACTGGACAACTCTTATCTGGCATTGAATGTAGGGCTGGGGGATATGGCTAAAAAATGTATCAAGATTGTATTTCATATCAGTCGATATCAATATATAAATATTTTAACCTATACGAAATAATAAGCCAGAGAAACAAGGGGGACTTTTATTTTTTTTTTAAATATGTAATCTTTAAAAAAGAGGACAATACAACTGTTATCCCTGACTTGTTATCTATCTATCGATCTATCTATCTATAATAAATAATAAATAATTAATTTGGTATCTCGAGACCAGTCCAGTTCTGGGGGGACACTACATCACCCCAGGGCTTTTTTATTAGGTATTTTTTTTCTTTTTCTTCATTAGTATAGTATTGTGATATGTAGACTTTACACCGATTGTTATCGCCCTTATCGGTATCGGCCAATAATTGGCATTTTATGCTGATCGGCTTTAATGTCATAATTCGCTTATGGCTCCGCAAAAGACATTTAGTCCGCGTCGCCACGTGCACAGTATATTTGAATCCAAAAGCTAGTTTATTTTTTGCCTTGTCGCGTGTCTTTTGACGAAGTATTGGAAATATCTGACGGCCAATAAAGTTATTTAAAAAAAACCTTTAAAAAAAAAAAACATGTCGGCAGTGTGGAACAGACAACACGCAATGCCCGGATCAGACTACAAGACAAATTTGCTCTTTCACGCTTGCACTATGTCAGACTACTGCAATAAAATCTTGTATTCTGGTACCACCGCATCCCGTTTTTTTCCGAATACTGGGCTTCATCGTGGCAACGCAAACGCGACCGGATACACCCCTTACCATGGCGACGACAACAATAATGGATTGCGCCGTGTGTTTGTAAGAATGAAATGGGGGGAAAACGTGTGTTGGTGGTCACCGGTGCTCAGGAGAGGACCTTCGTTTAAGGCTCGCTTGAGGTATGTTCACGTACTTTGAATACAATACGGCTCACAAGCAGGCAACAAAAACATTATGTAGTCTAGCGAGCTAGTGGTACCACAAACGGTTGGATGTTAACATGCCGCCGTTATGTCGAATTATGCTCTAAGGTTTCGGTGTGGGTGAAGTAATTAAAAATAATTTAATTACAGTAAGTTAGCACCCATTATTTCTGTCATGTAATGTTGGTTTGACCTGACTGATTAGTATACACGATCTGAATAGAGCAGTGATTTCCAACCTTTATGGAGGCAAGGAACATATTTTAAAATTGAAAATCTCACGGCGCACCAACAAACAAAAATGTCACAAAAAGTGGATACATTAATTACTGTATTTTCTTCCTGTCATCTAATAGAAGACGATTCATTTGTTCTGTCTCTCACTATGCCTCACTGGCATAAATAGAGGAACAAAGATACATTATTTATTATAAATAAAACATTTTGAGCAATTAAGTTCACAAGTATATACAGTAAATGAAAAGGTCATTTAAATATACACATTCCTCCGTCATGTGATCGGATCGGTGATCGGTTGTTTTTTTTTTAAACTCGCTGATCGGTGATCGGCCCCAAAAATCCTGATTGTGTGAAGCCTAGTAATATGTGATTATACTGTAAGTGTACGCCTTTAAGGGGGCCGGCGGGGATGAGGAGTGTGACGGGAGCGCAGGAAAAGAGTCTGAAGACGCGAATGACGTGAATGGTGGCTGACAGCAGCTCGTATTGTTGTGATGTTCTGCGTTGCCAGTGGTTGAATAAAGCGTCGAGATTTCTGTACATATTTTTGGGATGTGGAAGGAAACCGGAGTACCCGGAGAAAACCCACGCAGGGGAGAACGTGCAAACTCCACATAGGCGTGGCCACATTTGAACTTGGGTCCTCAGAACTGTGACAACAGACGTGTTTACCAGTCGGCCACCATGATGCCACATAGTGCCATATTCTTCATCTTCTTTAAAAAAGTGTTGTTCGTTTTCTTTCATAATGGCCTTTCTCCGTCTTTTTACTCAACTTCCACGCAGTCTCTTTCTCTCTCCCCTGCGATGTTTCTCCTCGTATCTGTCTGGACTGAGCGCAGTCAGTCATTACCGCCTGACATGCTGATTTGATTGGCTGAAGGGGTGGCTGAACTCGCATGTGATTGGTCAGAATGGTTCATCACTACTATAAAACCTGTAATACTGCGCCGCTTGCAGAAATTCGAAGTTATAGTTCTAAGCAGCGAGTTCATGAACAGGCGCTCATTCCCAATAGCACATGGAAAAAAAATACTTGGCCCCCCAAGTACCACCATAATGACCAACATTAAAATACAGTATTATAAAAGAATACAGTATTTAATCTTGTAAATCACTGTGACATTACGCACAGCTGGAACGTTGAACTGCTTCAATATAGAGGGGGGGAAAAAAACAGTTCTTAGTAATTCAGTTAAGATATTGCATATCAAAGTTAAATAAAATGTGTACCTAAATTAATGCTTGAAAAACATTTATAAATGATGCATATTGTACTGGATTTAAAGAAAAAAAGTTGAAGCCACTGCAACGTCATGCGTAGTTTGAACACTTAATTCAGTGATTCTTTCACATATAACTGTTTTTTGCTTTTTATGTAGCCCAGTAAAGCAATCAAAGTGCTTCAAGCAAATTGGTTTGTTCTTTTCATGCGTGTTTTATTTTTCTTTCTCCACTTATAACAGATATATTTGGTTTTTTTTTTGGGGGGGGGAACAAATCCCTTCTTAACATAGGGAACAATTGTTGTACACTTAATATTTGTGGGCCACAAATTTCCATGACTTGTGATTTGAAATTCAATTGAAGTGTACAATGTGTAACAATCAATTTCTGGGGAAGTTTTGTATGTGAAATACAGGGTGATTAAAAAAGAATGTGCTAAAATCAGCACGCAATATTACAGAGGCCTGTAATTTCCATCCTAGGTATACCTTACCTATGACCCACCTCCACCCAATAAGAATCTTATCTGTGAATCTGACTGATATCTGCGGGGTCTTTTCCAGAAGAAGTCAGACCCCTACGGAGATCAGGCATTTTTGATCCCTGTAATTACAAGGGACAGAAAGTTGGTCACAGAAATATGGCACAAAAAAAGTAGAACTACAAACTTAGTGAGGGTAAAATGTGAATCTATTAAACCATTGTCTCCAGTTATCTCTGCGAAACGAGCTCTTTTCAATATCAGGTCACTGGGTAATAAATCAAGGTTGAGTAATGACATCATTACAACCTATGATCTGGATTTTTTTGTTACAAAATGAAACTAGGTTAACAGAAAGTAGATGCAATACCATTTTAAATGATGCAACACCAGCAAATTTTAAGAACAAGTGTCGAATAGGGGGAAAAGGCGGTGGTGGTGCTGTTATTCTTAAGTCATTATTTCAGTGTAAAGAAATTTTACTGGAAGATTTTAGCTCTTTTGAATATCTCTGTTTTTTCGTTAAACGTGACCCAAAGGTTATTGTTTTAATAATTTCTAGGCCTCCAAGGTACAGCAGAAAAGGATGGAGGACTTCTCAGAACTGCTGTCAATTTTTTGTCCTGACTACAACTATTTTGTCATAACGGGAAACTTTAACATTCATGTTGACAATAACATGGAAAAAAAATCTAAACAACTCTCTGCTATACTCGACACATTTGACCTCACTCAACAGATTAAGAGTCCAACCCACATTCAAGGTCACATCTTAGACCTGGTCATCTCTAAGGATGTTGAAATTCTATCAATTGACATTAAGGATATAGCTATTTCTGACCATTTTTGTGTATTCTTTGAATTACAGATTCTTCCAAAGGTTCAGACAACCTCTGTCTATTAAGAAAGGTACATACATGAGAACACCGCCACTAAGTTTATGGAGACCGTTGCTGTGTCAAAACTGTGAATGCTGAGACAGTTGATGAACTTTTGGATAATTTCATCTGTAAAATCTCAAATATCACGAATGATGTCGCTCCAACTAAAACTAAGACAATCTTGAGGTGACCTAGAACACCGTGGAGGAGGACAATGATGATAAAGACCTCTAAATCAAACTGTAGGAAAGCAGAACGTAAGTGGAGAAAAACTAAACTCCAAATTGACTATGACCTTTACAGACAAAGTCTTTGTAATTTTAACCAAGCGTTAATCAGAGCTAGACAGCAACACTTTTCTGAAATCATCAGTAAGAACTTCAACAATACTCGCACTACTCTTTTTGGCATGCAAAACATATCTATTCTGGAATAACTACTACGCACTTTTGAAAAAAAAAAAAAAGTATAATCTTGTTCTTTAGGGTGTTTTTGACGCCATACGTCGACCAAGCCCATCTCTATTATCAGACTCTGCTACTTCCCTGTTTTTCTTGAAATTGCACCCTGATCTGAAGGTTGTTTATCTAAATGTTGATTCCCCACACAGTTAAAATCCCCACCTATCAAGAGAGTTCCTTCTACAAATGACGTTAACACTGATATAATTTCTTTTAAAAAAGCTGCGTCATCTTCGTTTGGGGCATACAAATTTAGAATTTATATTTTTATTCCTCCTATTGTTCCAACTATCAAAATGTGGGGACCTCCTTTGTCAACATATGTTTTCTCAACTGTAAGGCTTAGTGCTTTATGTACTAGAATGGCAACACCTCGTTTTCTTCCCTCTTTGCATGATGAGCTAAAAACTTGACCGACCCATTCCCTCCTGAGGTTATGGTGTTCCTTGTCATCAAGATGGGTCTCTTGGAGTAAGGCAATTGAGCAATTAAGTTTTTTCAATTGGGACAATTTTTTTTTCCTTTTTATGGGGTGATTAAGACGATGTCTTTTGGGTAAAGAACAAATGCTCTCTGGGTGAGGTGCACTTTGTGCAGCGGTGACGATCTCTCAGGAAAACCTGTGGTTGTGTTCAGATCGTCCAAATCCGAGCTCTTGTTAAACAAACTGGTACATTCCACAGTCCCCGACAGACTTCAGGTAATAAATCTTAACGTTTTACTTGTAAGCTTCAAACCAAAATTTACAAACCATATCTCCCGATAAACAAGAACCAGCCCAAACGACTTTACTCACGACTTGTAGTGTTCTAATCGTTCCCCTCCTGTCCATGAATGAGTCCTCTGATTTCTGATATCTTCAGTTGGCGTGCATTGTTTCCTCTTCCGCGGGGCTGTGTCGTCCAATCATCTCGGGCCATCTCCAGGACCTCTCTGTCATCCAGCACCATGTTCACACCCAGTTGTTTTAGTGTGGGTTGTGCCTCCAGTAAAGAAGTGAAAACTTTGGAGCCAGAGTCCAGAAAAATCCTCAGCTGGGCTGGGTGGGGTGACTGAGGCTTGATGTTTCTCTCCTTAAGCCTTTTTATCACTTCACTTAATAATCTTGGTCAAAGTAGATTGTATGCCCTTCGAACTTAACGTTGCGTTTCCATGCCTGTTGCAGCACTGCTTGTTTCACCAGAAAATCCAAGAAGCGGATAATAATGGACCTTGGTGGGGCTGTGCCTCCTGGTCTCGGTCCTAGCGCACGATGAGCTCTTTCCACTTTGATGTCGAGCCCATCTTGTAACTTTAGCGCGTCCTTCAAAAAACGCTCCACAAAGTTTATCATGTTATCCTTTTCAGACTGCTCTGGTATACCGTACAGGCGTATGTTGTTACGACGTAGACGATTTTCCAAATCATCACATTTATTGGTAAGGTTGATTTCTCTTCGCAACAGGTAGCTTAGCAACTTCTCGTGTTTATTTTGTCGGTCTTCCGTGGCACTCACTCTGCATTCCGCTTCAGTCATTCTGTGGTCCAAATCGTCCGTGCGTGTTGCAAGATCTGTCAGTTTATTCTCCAATCTGGTGAATGAAGTTTTTAAGTCTTGGAATGACTCTGTATTTTCCTGTCGAAGTTTTCGTAGTTCCGCTAGCACGCCATTTTCAGCGTTAGGCCCGGAGTTAGCCATAGTGTTAGCTTCCTCAATAGTTTTCAATCGAGTAGCTTTAGCTATTGTTAGCTGCTTGGGTCCTTGTTTTCTGTCCCCTATTTTACTCACTTTCCTGTCGTTCTTAGATGTTCTTGGATTAAGCATACTCTTTGCGTGATCCCTATCGCAGAGTCTGGTGTTCATTTATCAAGAAACTTTCTCAAAATGACATCTTTCCTTCGATTGCAACCAGTCGTCCTGTCCCTGCAGCTGAAAAACACCCCCACAGCATGATGTTGCCTCCACCATACTTCACTGTTGGGACTGTATTGGACAGGTGATGAGCAGTGCCTGGTTTTCTCCACACATACCGCTTAGAATTAAGGCTAAAAATCCATCTATATTGGTCTCATCAGACCAAAGAATCTTATTTCTCACCATCTTGGAGTCCTTCAGGTGTTTTTTAGCAAACTCCATGCAGGCTTTCATGTGTCTTACACTGAGGAGAATCTTCCGTCGGGCCACTCTGCTATAAAGCCCCGACTGGTGGAGGGCTGCAGTGATGGTTGACTTTCTAGAACTTTCTCCCATCTCCCAACTGCTTTTCTGGAGCTCAGCCACAGTGATCTTTGGGTTTTTCTTTATCTCTCTCAACAAGGCTCTTCTCCCTCAATTGCTCAGTTTGGCCGGACGGCCAGCTCGAGGAAGGGTTCTTATCGTCCCAAATATTTTCCATTTCAGGATTATGGATGCCACTGTGCTCTTAGGAACCTTAAGTGCAGCAGAATTTTTTTGTTAACCTTGGCCAGATCTTTGCCTCAGTCTCTGAGCTCTTCAGGCAGTTCCTTTGACCTCATGATTCTTATATTCTCTGACATGCACTGTGAGCTATAAGATCTTTATATAGACAGGTGTGTGGCTTTCCTAATCAAGTCTAATCAGTATAATCAAACACAGCTGAACTCCAATGAAGGTGTAGAACCAGCTCAAGGATGATCAGAAGAAATGGACAGTACCTGAGTTAAATATGAGTGTCAGAGCAAAGGGTCTGAATACTTATGGCTGTTTGATATTTCAGTTTTTATTTTTTAATAAATCTGCAAAAATTTAAACAATTCTGTTTTTTAATGTCAATACGGGGTGCTGTGTGTAAATTGAGGGAACAATTTACTTAAATGATTTTAGCAAGTGGCTGTAAAATAACAAAGAGTGAAAATTTTAAGGGGGTCTGAATACTTTCTGTACCCACTGTACAGTACTGTGCAAAAATGTCTTGGGATACCACTAGCCTGCCCCCATGACCCTTTTTCAAGGCTGTCAATATGATTATGGCCTTTTTGCACATCCCTTTCTTCATGTGTTCAATACATTTCTCTGTGTTATTTCATATTTTACACACAATTTAAGAGCTTATTTGTTCTACCTTCTTTGTATGTATGAATTACTTGGGTTCTTGGGTTGTTCCCAAGATCTGGTGAAATTTTCAGGTCAATAGCACCTTTGGAAGTATATTTAGTGAGAAAAATGTTAAATACTTATTTCAGCCGCTGTAAGTGCCTTGGCTCAATAAAAGTCGACTGTTGACAATTACAGCTGAATGAGCTCGCTGTATGCATAAGGTTCACCCTGTAACTTCATCTTTGTTACTAGCAGCAGTGATATATGCTTCCAGTCAGGTTTATAAATATTAGGATATGAACACAATTGTTATCTTTTTGGGTCCAACACCACCACAGTGGATTTGAAATGTAACGAACAAGATGTGCTTGCTGCAGACTTTCAGGGTTAATTTGAGGGTTTTCCCATCCAAATCAGGCAAATGGTGTAGGAATTACAACAGTTTGTGTTTGTTTATCCCACTTATTCTGGCTAACCCGCTACATCATGCTAACATTGCGTATGCCTGAGTGAAGCAAAGTTTCAAGTTGTTAATCAGAAGACCTCAGTCAGTCACTAACTTCATAGCGATATCACTTTTGTGGTACTTCTTGAAAAAAGTTGTTGCTCGATGAACGTCACACGCCTCATGCGGCGTCCGATACCGAGCCGCCTCCGTCGGCGGGGTAAGGAGGGTCGTCGGCGCAGGCGCCAGGCTTCTTGCGAGGACTGCTACGGAGGACGGGATTTCTCGCTATGGAGCGGCCAAACCAAGAGACGAGAGAATAAAATGCTATCCTATCCTATTTTGCGTTGGAGAGAAAGACGCGTAAACACCATAGTAATCTTATTGCTTCTTCCCGTAGATCTCTTATAGATCTTTATGCTTCTCCCTGGTCTGTAGCTGTTCTCTCCAACGGAAGATCTCTTGGTCGCTGCATTGCTTGGAGGGCATGTCGCAGATGACGTGTCCACGCTGCCATCTTGGCTAACTTGCTACTGTGGTCTGGAGTGTACACACTCGCCACGTTGGTAAATGAGGAAGAAAAGAACAAAAAGAGTCGCGCATGTTATGAACCGAACGGACTACATACGGACCGAACCGAAACAATCGAACCGAACCGTTCCTTCCCTAGTAGGTGACCATCCAGAATTATTTTACTCGCTGAGTAATCCAAACAGTACTTCTTTGTCGTAAAAGCAAGACGGTGACAGTCCAATATGGTCAAAATGTGATCAGTATCATGCCACTAGCAATATCAAATGTGATCAGCAAAAAAGGACATCCTCTTTTACCCTCTGACAGTTCATCAACCAATTTTGGCAAGTGAACAGCTGATTTTCATACCTGTGCTGACATACCACCCCACACCATGTGGCTAGTATCCCTTTGACAAATTCATTCACAAAAAAGACACTCACTCCATCTTTACATTAGGTCATTCCATCAACAGCTTTTGTCGATAGATTTTTTTCACTCTACTTCTTCCCCCTACATGTAGTATAGGTCTTGTGTTTCGGACCGGTGAGCCAATTACTGCAAAAAGCTATATTTATACCTGTATGCGCCCCAAAGAGCTGGCATCTACATATTGCTATAACTTTTATCAATAATGCGGCCTAGGTGGAAGTCTGTGCTCCACTGGCATTTTAGTTATGCAGTATATGAACATCAAATCTAATGGTGGCCTAAGACTTTTGTACAAGTATAGTACTGTAGGTCTTTTTGTTTTGTTATTGTTTAAGTTGTTAGTTTGTTCATAATGGTCTTTAAATTCTTAAATCTTAAATTGGATTTGTTGAATACTGCAGAAACCCAAGAAAAAGTTTTTTTTTTCTGTTTTAGTAATGTACATTTATTGGTTTGCATGGTCTGCCTGTCTGTCCAGTCACACTACCCAGCTGGCTTGCATATTTTTGAATGGTTTAGGTCTATAGTTGATGTTTGTTCCAAACCCAGTGCTGCATTTAGAACCCCCATCTTTGTTACCATACGTGCGCCCGGAAGGTTTTCACTGCGCTTCTATTTTTCCCACATTTTATGTTAGAGCTATTCCAAAATTGAATTAATTATTTTTCCCCCTTCAAAATGTTTTATCTTTGTAAATGTATTAAACATAAAGCACTTAAAAATCATATTTACATTAGTATTCACAGCTTTTGCTCAATACTTAGATCCTCAAGTCTTTTTTTAATATGATGCCACAAGCTTGACACGCCTATCTTTGGGCAGTTTCGCAGTCATCTTGGTAGTACCTCTTAAGATCCATCACCTTGATTGAGGAGCGTCGAAGCACAGCCGTTTCCAGATCTCTCCTGACATGTTCTGTGGGATACAAGTCTGGGTGGGCTCGGGATGGGCCATTCAGGGACATTCACAAAGTTGTCCTGAAGCCACTCCTTTGATAGCTTGGCTGTGTGCTTAGGGTCGTTGTCCTGCTGAAAGATGAACGTTGCCCAAGTCTTAGGTTAGGAGCGCTCTGGAGCAGGTTTTACTCTAGGATGTCTCTTTACATTGCTGCAGGCATCGTTCCCTCAATCCTGACTAGTCTCCCAGTTGCTGCCACTGAAAAACATCCATCCTCCCAGCATGATGTTGGCACCACTATGCTTCACTGTAGGATGGTATTGGCCAGGTCAATGAGCAGTGCTTTGTTTCCTCCAAGCATGACATTTGGCATTCACCCCAAAGAGTTCAGTGCAGAAAACCTTGCCTCTCATTGTTTGAGAGTCCATATCGGTGTAATTGGTGGATGGCTGCTGAGATTGTTGTCCTTCTGGAAAGTTTTCCTCTTTCCACAGAGGCAGGCTGGGGCTCTGACAGTGTGACCATTGGATTCTTGGTCACCTCCCTGATTAAGGCCCTTCGACCTTGATTGCTCACTTTAGACAGGTGGCCAGCACTTGGAAGTTGTCCTGGTGGTTCTGAACTTCTTCAATTTACGGATGAAGGTGGCCACAGTGCTCATGGGGACCTTTTAATGCACAAAAATTTTCTGTTCTGTACCCATCCTAGATCTGTGCCTAAAGACACTCCTGTCTTGGAGGTCTACAGACATTTCCTTCGACTTCATTCATGGTTTGTGATCTGACATGCACGTTCACCTGATGGACCTTATATAGACGTGTTTAGCTCCAGATTATGTCCAATCAACTGAATTTACCTTAGGTGGACTCGTAATCAGAATCATCTTTATTGACCAAGTTGTCTTTGGTAGTTGGAGCAACTCTAGTACGACAACAAACAATAACTATGACAAAATAGACATTTAGGACATAAAAACAACTATGGAGACTCATTAAGCAATGTAAGGGTACCAGTAATGTGGTAATTAGGCTTTAGAAACATCCCAAGGATGATCATTGAAAACAGGATGCACTTTACCTCAAGTTTGAGCTCTTTGGCAAAGGCTGTGAATACTTGCAGATGTGATTTGCTTTTTGATTTTAATATTTCGTGGGGCAAAATAATATTTAGTCAGCCACCAATTGTGCAAGTTCTCCCACTTAAAAAGATGAGAGAGGCCTGTAATTTTCATCATAGCTATACCTCACCAATGAGAGACAAAATGAGGAAAATAATTCCAGAAAATCACAGTCTGATTTTTAAAGAATTTATTAGCAAATTATGGTGGTCAATAACAAAAGTTCATCTCAATACTTTGTTATATACCCTTTGTTGGCAATGACAGAGGTCAAACGTTTTCTGTAAGTCTTCACAAGGTTTTCACACACTGTTGCTGGTATTTTGGCCCATTCCTCCATGCAGATCTCCTCTAGAGCAGTGATGTTTTGGGGCTGTCGCTGGGCAACTCAGACTTTCAACTCCCTGCGATGATTTTCTATGGGGTTGAGCTCTAGAGACTGGCTAGGCCACTCCAGGACCTTTAATGCTTCTTACAAAGCCAGTCCTTCGTTGCCCGGGCGGTGTGTTGGGATTATTGTCATGCTGAAAGACCCAGCCATGTTTCAAGGAGGTTTTCACTCAAAATCTCAGGATACATGGCTCCATTCATTCTTTCCTTTACACAGATCAGTCGTCCTGGTCCCTTTGCAGAAAAACAGCCCCAAAGCATGATGTTTCCACCCCCATGCTTCACAGTAGGTATGGTTTTCTTTTGATGCAACTCAACGTTCTTTCTCCTCCAAACACGGCAAGTTGAGTTTTTACCAAAAAGTTCTATTTTGGTTTCATCTGACCATATGACATTCTCCTAATCCTCTTCAGGATCATCCAAATGCTCTCTGGCAAACTTCAGACAGGCCTGGACATGTAGTGGTGGACATGTCTGGCACTGCAGGATTTGAGTCCCTGGCGGCATAGTGTGTTACTGATTGTAGCTTTTGTTACTTTGGTCCCAGCTCTCTGCAGGTCATTCACTAGGTCCTCCTGTGTGGTTCTGGGATTTTTGCTCACCGTTTTTGTGACCATTTTGACCCCACGGGGTGAGATCTTGCGTGGAGCCCCAGATCGAGGCAGATTATCAGTGGTCTTGTATGTTTCCTTTGACAGCTCATTGGTTTTGGCCATAGTGGAGTTTGGAGTGGGACTGTTTGAGGTTTTGTACTGATAACGAGTTCAAAACAGGTGCCATTAATACAGGTAACGAGTAGAGGACAAAGGAGCGTCTTAAAGAAGTTACAGGTCTGTGAGAGCCAGAAATCTTGCTTGTTTGTAGGTGACCAAAATGCTTATTTTTCACAATAATTTGGTAATAAATTCTTTAAAAATCAGACTGTGATTTTTCTCATTTTGTCTCTCATAGGTGAGGTATACTGATGATGTAAATTAAAGGCCTCTATCATCTTTTTACATGGGAGAACTTGCACAATTGGTGGCTGACTAAATACTTTTTTGCCCCACTGTATTTGTCATGAAACAAATATATATTTAGGGTTGTCCTTATGAGGTGTCGTCGTCGTCTTCTTCTTTCGGCTTGTCTCGTGAAGGGTCGCCACAGTGTGTCATCCTTTTCCATCTAAGCCAATCTCCTGCATCCTCCTCTCTAACACCAACTGCCCTCATGTGTTCCCTCACTACATCCATCAACCTTCTCTTTGGTCTTCCTCTCGCTCTCTTGCCTGGCAGCTCCATCCTCATCACCCTTCTACCAATATACTCTCTCTCTCCTCTGGACGTGTCCAAACCATCGAAGTCTGCTCTCTCTAACTTTTTCTCCAAAACATCTAACCTTGGCCGTCCCTCTGATGAGCTCATTTCTAATTTATCCAACCTGGTTACTCCTAGAGAGAACTTCATTTCCGCCAACTCCAGCTCTGCTACCTTTTGTCTCCTAATGGGGCGTTATGTGTAGAGGAAAAACATTTCATCAATTTTGGAATAAGGCTCTAACATAACTAAAAGTTCATAGTGACCCACTGAATATTTTCCGTATGAACTGTACATAAATACATGTACCTGCATGTGTTTTGTGTTGGTCCCACTGTTTCCTATCACTAATCATGGACACCTGCCTACTCCCCTTCTCTTCTGAGGCTTACACTATCTTATGGAAAAACAAACGTGTGCAGGTAAGAAAGATGACCTTAAATATTAAGGCTGGATATTCTCTCTCCCTAAAACATTTTCTATCTCCATTTTAAAACTTACTCCAATTTATTTCCTATAGTTATGCTGGAGCAGACAACACTTGCTGGTGTATTTTACTAACTGAACATAGATCTTAATTTGTCTCTGTGTTAATTACTTGATAGCATATGACCTGTGCGATAGTTTGGATTATCCATATGTGAAACTCTTGGTTTTTGTTCATCCCCAAATTAGAGTGGCTGGGTTTATATGCTACACCAGTCATCTCTGATCTCTCAATGGGACGGTTTGATCACGAGTTGCTCCTCTGTCCTGCCAAAGTATCCTTGAGCAAGGTACCGAACACCCATTTGCCCCTGATGTTGTGTCATCAGCGTAAGCAATTTATGGCACCACTGTCATTAATTGTAATCAGAATTAGTGAATGAGCTGTGACATTGTAAAATCACTCAAAATGTGCAATACATAGTAAACCAAGCTCTTTCACCATTATGCTTTTTCTAAGATCGCACACTACCATGCCAACATTTTAAATATTTACATTGGTTTTTTTTAATCTGTTTGTAGTCACTTGAATATATGTTAAATAATTTCTGTGGCCACCTTTTAAAATTATATTTGTCTGTTAAGGAGCAACTTTTTTTGTTTTACCTTTGCCAGTATTAGAGCAGTAGGTTTTCAGCTGACTATGCAAATAAAGCCTGATAATTATTTATCATAGTAATAATAGAACTGTTGTTTTCAAACAAGACAATGAGTATCTGACGCTCTCAGTGCGCGCTGAGAGTGCAGTCTTCAGAAGGGCAGAGAGCATTCCATTTTCTATGAACTTACGAACGAGTGTGTTGGCCAGGGATTCGTCAAGGAATCCAGCATATTGAATGTTTCACTTCTGTCTGTAAACATCTAGTCCTGCCTGACGCTCCCACCTCCATGTCTCCTCAGTCAGAGTGGCGAGTGTGGCGCTCTGAATAATCAAATGGCACACTCCAACAGTGCTCTGAGTTTCCGGCCATTCCAGAGTGTAGAGAGAGCGCTTGGAGTGAATTTCCGACCATACCAAATGATGCAAGTACATAATTCACGTGACTGGATACATACGTGTTGTAGTTGATATCGTTGTTTTTCCATCCATCCATGGATGCCAGGCCTAACTGGCTTCCTCCCTTGCAATACCAGGTGATGTTCAATTGAAAGCTCTGCTGGTGTCTTCATCCCAGTTTCCCAGGACATGGCTGCGAGGCGGATGATACAACCACAAATGTAATAATTGAGCCTTGGGTGTCCTGGTGCCAAGGGCACATATGGACACCCTTATGCTTGAACATGGTGTTTGTCATGGACAGTCCACGACAAGCACGGAGATCCACTAACAAAACACTGCCAGGGTTCAAATCAGGGGTGCTGTTCTTCTCAGTCGCACCCTTCCAGGCCATTGGCAAACCGACCATGAGTCCCATAGCAGAACAAGGGAGTACGCAGCAGGAGCACAAAACAACTGTCCCCCCTCCCGATGACGGAGAGCGGGTACCTTATCGCCCACCAGGGTGAACGCCAATACTGGGTGCGCACAAAACCTCGGGCTTGTCGTGATGCCCCACGTTCCTTGAGCCAGCATCTGTAGACAAGTATTGGCCTGAAAGGGTCCCCACCTTCATCCATCGCCCAGCTCACACTGCACCTGAGTCCCTTGGCCCCCCGCAAGATTGGTGAGCCCATGGGAAGAGTGACCCACCTTGCTTCTTCTGGCTCTTTGAGCCCTACCCCAAGGGTTCGTTCCATCCAATGTCCCTGGATCTGGGCAAGGGAAAGAATTCCCTGTTTTCTTGACTATTGCTCACATCAGTAATCTAGCTACTTTGTAGAGCAGATGCTAAGATGTGATATAATACAGTAGAATAGCATGCAAAGAGTTATGACTCATATTACACTAAGCTTCTTGTATTATCTAGACCTTTCATTTTCTTGATTGATTGTTTTCAATCATTCAAATATTTTGGGAGAACCCTCACTGAATAAGGTGCATTTTTTTCCCTTCAGTTGAAGATGCGTGCAGGTGGAATGAATGAGTCATCCAAATGGAAAAAGCAGAAACGTTCACCAAAGCCAACTCGCCACATGGTGCAAAGTTCCTCTGGACAGATGGACCCTGCCCAGTCTACCAACCTCAGTAGTACCAACCTATCTGGTAAGCGGCACATATAATAATCGTGTACGTGGTACTTCCAAAATAATGTCTTTCTATTCTAAAAGCACTCATGTTATCATGCTTAGAATGTAAGCATGCCCTGTGTGATATTGCACTGTAGATATGAAAAACTTTTTTTTTTTTTTATCACGAGTAGCTATTTTTTTGAAGTCAGAACATATGAAAAGCTATAAATCCATTTTAAATATTTCACCCAGACTTGATAAATGATTTGATTTGATCATCATGTTGTACCAATTCATTGCTCAAAAATGATTGGCAAATCACAGAACAATGTTGTTGGTTATAAAATGTGTTTTGAGAAAATGTAGTGGATTTCCTTCAATACTAACATTGGATTGATTTCTTTCCAAAACGTGATCAAAACGCAATGCATCATGGGAATATTGAAGTGACTTACATAGCATTTAACTTAAACTCAAGGCACTCTAATATATAGCAGGCTCATTTTACAATTATCTAAAGTAAACTATATATTAGCAAGCAAATCTGGTCCCAACATAAAAGTGTCAAGTGAGTTTGTTTAAAACATTTTCTAAAGGACAGAGCTCAATCTCCCAACGGCCCAATGTTACCTAATAGTACTGCGCTAGCCTCCAAAGTAATCTCATCAACTCTTCCTAGTCTGTTACCTTTCCCTTGAGCTGTTCTTGTCCCCCTGTTTAGGTGGAGTTGTCGTAATGGAGCAAAGGTGTTCACTACCCGCCTCAGACAGTGCTGGCTCTTCTATTTCCAGTCCCACAACCACAGACAGTGGCCTAGAGTCCTGCTCCAAAACCACTTCTCGGGAAGACCTCTCCGACCTGGATCAGTGTAGCTTGTTTGCAGCTACACCTGTCAATGCCAACACACTCCTAGACACAAATCCTGGCTCTCCAAATGCACAGGTGGGTCTGAAGGTATTTTGTCTTTATAGCTAATACATGAATGCCATGATAAGGATGTAACGTATGTCCTTTTTTATTTTAATCAAGTCTGACGTTAGACCGGCTCAATCAACATCAGTAGAGTCAATCCCAGAGGTTCTTGAGGAAAAAGACTTGATTGCAGAACAGTCAGGGAGCACCTCTATCCATGACATGGACTACGTCAATCCCCGAGGTGTCCGTTTCACACAGTCCACACAAAGAGATGGTAAGAATAGTCATTATAATATTATAAGTGTACAAAATGTTTGCATTCCATCACTGTACCTGGAAAAAAGATTTCCCCTAAATAACTATTGGTTATAGAACATACCTCTACCATTTTTTTTTAAATGATCCAATTTTATAATCCTTGAGCTTCAAAAGTTGTGTACACCAAAAATTCCATCTGAAAAGATGCACTATTGACGTTTCATTATATACAGCATACACTCACCTCCTTAACAACCATTCATCATCCCTTTTTGTCTTCTTTCTAGGTGCATCCCTCATCCCCTATGGTCTGCCATGTCTCCGGGAGCTCTTCCGGTTCCTAATCTCATTGACCAACCCCCATGACCGCCACAACACTGATGCGATGATGCACATGGGCCTGCAACTGCTGAGTGTGGCTCTGGAGTCTGCAGACTTTGTCAACTACCTATCTTTGCTAGGACTGATTAAAGATGAGCTTTGTAGGCATCTTTTCCAGGTAAGGTACAGTAGCATCATCACCTAAAAAAAATAATTCCAAGAAAAATCATTTTAAAATTTATTCCACCTTTAATGGAACCTAAAACATACAACTCAACCCAAAAACAAACCTTTTAACTGAAAAAAAAAATAAAAATAAAAACTTAAGAATAACCTGGTTGTGCTATTAGTAGCACATCTTGATGTGGCTCACTCCTCTTTGCAAAAACACTCGAAATCTAACAGATTGCGAGAGCATCTGCTGTGCACAAACAGTTTCATATCACCCCATAGATGTTCAAACCGATTCAGGTCTGGATTCTGGGTGGACCATTCCCAAACCTGTATCATCTTCTGGCGGTCTGAACACAGTGATCTGCTCTGCATGAACAGCAAAGTGAAAAGAATATTCAATTCAATACATGAAAATATAGTTTAATGTGCTTTTGCAATTGGAAAAGGTGTGTGTTTAATTTGTGAACTATTTTCATTAATTCCTAACAACATGGAGATAAAAGCATAATGGCTTTGGAAAGTTTTTCACTCTTAAATGAGTTTAGCAAATGGCTACAATATAACAAAGAGTGAAATATTTAAGTGGGTCTGAATACTTTCCGTACCCACTGTATTTGTGTCTGTGTATATATATTTATTTATATATGTATGTATTTATGTATACATGTATTTTTGCGATTTCTATTTATAATTTTTTTGTAGCTGCTGAGCATGGACCGTCTGAACCTCTATGCTTCGTCGTTACGAGTGTGTTTCCTACTATTTGAAAGCATGAGAGTGCATCTTAAATTTCAGCTGGAGGTAATGTTTTATTTGTCAGCATTATTTTGTTTATCAGTAATGTACAATCATCCTAATGGAAACTGATTAATATTAAAAATTTACCTATTAATCGTCACAAAATATGCTAAACCTCACAGATGTACCTTAAGAAACTGATGGACATAATCACATCCGAGAATATGAAGATGCCCTATGAAATGAAGGAAATGGCTCTGGAGGCATTGGTACAGCTGTGGAGGATCCCCAGCTTTGTTACTGAGCTGTACATCAACTATGATTGTGACTTCTACTGCTCTAATCTATTTGAAGACCTCACCAAGCTGCTGTCTAAGGTAGCCCCCCCCCCCCCTTGTAGGGGAAACAATGATACACTTAATGATGAATGAATTTTAATTACATATGTTTTTTTATTCCACAGAATGCATTCCCTGTGTCCGGACAGCTCTACACAACTCACCTTCTGTCACTGGAAGCTCTACTAACTGTCATTGACAGCACTGAGGCCCACTGCCAAGCCAAAGTGCTAGACAACACCGCTTGCCAAGGCCATTCAGAAAAACTGCCACTGGAGGAAGTAACATTAATAAAAAATGGAACAGATGCTACAACTGGTAAAGAATTATATTTCTTTTTTTTTTTTTAACCTAGCTTACTTTTTGGGGATATGATTCATCTCTATATTATATTTGCATCATCATATCAATATTTGGTAATGTCCTTTACTTTTTTGATATGTGCACATTGAGCGATCAAGATTTTTAAACTGCTCATTTTCAGATCTTATTCAAGATGGCAGTATCAATGGTTTGAGTTTTCCACTAGCGGACCGTGGTCCAGGATGCCCACCAACTAGTGGAAATCTGATGGCAGAAAAGATGAAACTGTGTCGACAGGATCAAAGAGAGAGTGACGCTAGTAAGGCTAGACTTTCATGACGCAAAAACCAGTACATGTAAACTAAAAGTACATTTTATTTCCATCATTTCTTCCAGCTGAGAAGACAACCATGAAAAAACCTCAACGTTTCTCTTCAAGTCTACCTGATTCCCAAGAGTTGTTCGAAATAAGGACAAAGAAAAAGGTATAATATACACAAACACACATACATTCACACGTTAACAGTTGTTTGGAACACAGTAGAGTGCAAATGTAATTGAGTCATTGATTTTGCCTTGTTCATAGCTTCTGATCACAGGGACAGAGCAATTTAATCTGAAACCAAAGAAGGGAATTCAGTTCCTTCAGGAAAAAGGGCTTCTCAGTAATCCAATGGATAACAACCAAGTGGCCCAATGGCTCCGAGAGAATCCCAGATTGGACAAAAAGATGATCGGGGAATTTGTCAGTGATCGCAATAATATGGAGCTCCTAGACAGCTTTGTCAAGTAAGATGTTCAAAAAACACTGAAGAATTTGCAGTTGAGAGAATTGTTCATTGCCATCTTTAAGTATGTTGTGATTTGGTGGTATTTCACTTTTAAAACATTTTTTTTTTCTTTTTGAGTCTTGAACGTCTTTATAAATATGAACCGTGTTGCAGCACGTTCACCTTCCAGGGACTTCGTATTGATGAGGCCTTGAGGCTTTACCTTGAGGCCTTCAGGTTACCAGGAGAGGCTCCTGTCATCCAAAGACTTCTGGAAACATTTACAGACAACTGGCATGTAAGGCATAGTTTATGTATTTATCACTTTGCATCAGTTTAAACAGGGGTGGCCAACATTTTATCATTTGTAAGCTACTCTTTTCCTAGTGAAATTACCAGAGAGCTACTCATGTTTAGTGCCATTTATTAATTTGCATACAGTCAAAAATGCTAATAGAAGACTTATAGTGTGACTTATAGTGTGTAAAATAACTTTCCCCAATCAAAATCGTCAATACTGTATCAAAAAAAGGTATTTGTAAAAATAAATATTCCTGATTAAAAACTCAATATTCATCAAAAACATATACTTGCTGCATCCTGACCATTTTCAAACATCAAATCTTTGTGGGTTTAATAAATAGAGACTATTCTTTTACTTACTCTTTTCGGAAGCTGCTTCCTACGCGAAAGCCGCAGGAGAAGTAGTCCTTGGTGAAATGCGGTTTCACGCTGCCACAGATCAGACACACATCTGTTGCTGACGTTTGTGAAACAAAAGTCCCTTTCTCCCTCTTTGAGGAGATATACCGTCGGTACGGAAATAATTCAGACCTTTAAATATTTCACTCTTTGTTATATTGCAGCCATTTGCTAAAATAATTTTTTCCTCATTAATATACACACCACACCCCATATTGACAGAAAAAACTGAATTGTTGGAATTTTTGCAGATTTATTAAAAAATAAAAACTGAAATATCACATAGCCATAAGTATTCAGACCCTTAGCTCAGTATTTACAACCCCAAGTTGGGACGTTGTGTTAAACAAATAAAAACAGAATACAATGATTTGCAAATCATGGGAGGAGTTCGGTGAGGCCATGGACAAAGACTACCGGACGGTTTCGAGGAAATTGTGGTCCACAATCCGGCGTCTCAGGAGGGTTAAGCAGTGCACCATCAGCACTGTGTATAGTGGGGATGGGGCGCTGCTGACCTCGACTCGGTGGGGAGAATACTTCGAAGACCTCCTCAATTCCACCGACACGCCATCCGATGAGGAAGCAGAGTCTGGGTTCTCTGAGGCGGGCTCTCCTATCTCTGGGGTTGAGGTCACCAAGGTGGTTAAAAAGCTCCTTGGTGGCAAGGCCCCGGGGGTGGATGAGATTCGCCCTGAGTTCCTAAAGGCTGTGGATGTTGTGGGGCTGTCCTGGTTGACACGCCTCTGCAACATCGCATGGACATCGGGGACAGTGCCTCTGAATTGGCAGACTGGGGTGCTGGTCCCCCTTTTTAAGAAGGGGGACCGGAGGGTGTGTTCCAACTACAGGGGGATCACACTCCTCAGCCTCCCTGGTAAGGTCGATTCAGGGGTGCTCAAGAGGAGTGTTCATCGGGAAGTCAAATCTCAGATTCAGGAGGAGCAGTTTGGTTTTCGTCCTGGCAGTGGACCAGCTCCTCGGCTGGGTCCTTGAGGGTGCATGGGAGTTCGCCCACCCAGTCTAGATGTGTTTTGTGGACTTGGAGAAGGCATTCGACCGTGTACCTCGGGGAGTCCTGCGGGGGGTGCTTCGGGGGTATGGGGTACCGATCACCCTGATACAGGCTTTCGGTCCCTGTACAACCGGAGTCAGGGTTTGGTCCGCATATCCGGCAGTAAGTCGGACTCGTTTCTGGTGAGGGTTGGACTCCGCCAAGGCTGCTCTTTGTCACCGATTCTGTTCATAACTTTTATGGACAGAATTTCAAGGCGCAGTCGAGGCATAGAGTGGCCTCAGTATTGCATCTCTGCTTTTTGCAGATGATGTGGTTCTGTTGGCTTCATCAAGCCGTGATCTCCAACTCTCACTGGAGCAGTTCTGGGATAAGAATCAGAACCTCCAAATCTGAGACCATGGTCCTCTGTTGAAAAGCGTGGCGTGCCCTCTCCAGGTCGGGGATGAGATCCTGCCCCAAGTGGAGGAGTTCAAGTATCTCGGGGTTTTGTTCACGAGTGAGGAAAAGAATGGAACAGGAGATCGACAGGCTGATCGGTGCAGCGTCTGCAGTGATGCGGACTTTGTATCGGTCCGTTGTGGGAAAGAAGGAGCTCAGCCGAAAGGCGAAGCTCTCGATTTACCGGTCGTTCTACGTTCCTACCCTCACCTATGGTCACGAGCTGTGGGTCGTGACCTAAAGAACAAGATCCCGGTTACAAGCGGCCGAAATTAGTTTCCTCCGCAGGGTGTCCGGGCTCTCCCTTAGAGATAGGGTGAGAAGCTCGGTCATCCGGGAGGATCTCAGAGTAGAGCCGCTGCTCCTCTACATCGAGAGGAGCCAGATGAGGTGGCTGGGGCTTCTGATTCGGATGCCTCCATGGTGAGGTGTTCCGGGGACGTCCCACTGGGAGGAGACCCCGGGGACGACCCAGGACACGGTGGAGAGACTACGTCTTTCGGCTGGCCTGGGAACACTTCGGGATCCCCCGGAAGAGCTGGATGAACTCGGACTTGCGGCCACATGTCTTGAACATTCGGGTGAAGACAGGGGACCTGGCGGTGAGTTGGTTCCAATGGTGGGGGAAGATGCAAGTCCGACCTGACAGACCCAAACCCATAACCTGAGGCTTCGATGGGAACGTCTGGCAGAGTCCCCTGTCAGAAGGAGCTTCAACTCCCACCTCCGACAGAACTTTGCCCACGTTCCGGGGGAGGCGGCGGGGACATTGAGTCTGAGTGGACCATGTTCCGCGCCTCCATTGTTGAGATGGTCGACCGGAACTGTGGCAGTAAAGTGGTTGGTGCATGTTGTGGCGGCAATCCCTGAACCGGTTGTGGACACCAGGGATACCGTCAAGCTGAAGGAGTCCTATCGGGCCTTTTAGTCTGTTTGGCCTTATATGTACCGCTGGCCATTCAGAATGCAGCTTTGGTGGTCGCTTAAGCAAAAACTCGGGTCTGGGAGGAGTTTGGTGAGGCCCTGGAGAGCAACTTGCGGATGGCTTTAAGGAAATTCTGGTTCACCATCCGGCGTCTGAGGAGGGGGAAGCAGTGCACCATCAACACTGTGTAAGGTGGGGATGGGGACCTCAACTCCAGATGTTGTGAGGCGGTGGGCCGAATACTTGTATCGGTCTGTCGTGGTGAAAAAGGTTTATCTACGCTCCAAACCTCACCTATGGTCATGAGCTGTGGGTCTTGACCGAAACATCATCATCACGGATACAAGCGGCCGAAATGAGTTTCCTCCCTGGGATGTCAGGGCTCCCCATTAGAGACAAGGTGTGAAGTCCGGTCATCCGGGAGGAGCTCAGAGCCGAGTCGTTGCTTCTCCGCATCGAGACGAGCCAGATGAGGTGGCTCGGGCATCTGGTTAGGATGCCCCATGAACGCCTCCCTGGTGAGGTGTTCTGGGCACCTCCCACTGGGAGGAGGCCCTGGGGATGACCCAGGACAAGCTGGAGAGACTCTCTCTCGGCTGGGAATGCCTCGGGATCTCCCGGAAGAGCTGGATGAACTGGCTGGGGAGAGGGAATGCTGGGCCTCCCTGCTCAAGCTGCTGGCCCTGCGACTTGACCTCAGATGAATGGTAGAAAATGGATGTATTGATAAAAAAAGAAAAATTTCCTAGCAATTGAGTGCATTTTGCAGACACAATCTTGGTTGTGCCCGGTTCGTAGATTAGCTTCCACATCCATTTGCAGGCGCAATCAAGTTTGCGTCTGTTTTTGCAAGCGCAACCCTTAAGTAAATCAGGCCCTTAAACTTTAGCTTGGTCATTGCTGATATTGGCACCGTCATGCAAACATAACACAACCTAAATTCAACCTACATTCTCTTCACAGACATCTGCCTATTTTTTTCTGTTGGCACCCAACAAGGCCAACATTGTGAAACATAACCTTTTCCATTATCAGGTCATTTCAACTGGTATAAAGTTGGTGGGGATGGTGACAACATAAGTCAAGACCTGTCACATGATTAACCTTCCATATTCTAGTTGTTGGATGACATCAGTTTTAAAAACAGTGTGTCCCTTTCAAACATGCAGGGATACACGAGGGAAAAAGACCTACCGGTACTCTATTGCTAGAACATTTTTCTTCCCAAAATAGCAAGAGAAGCCATGTGACCTGGAAACTATTCCTAGTAGTGACCTTTTCTTGGATTGAACACTTAATACAAAAATAGTCATCATAAACGCAGTCAATGGGTAATTATAGGGAATGACTCAGTGTGAATGGGGTTTTCACTCTATTGGCTATACATTAGTTATATCAGGCGACTTACCTGTGGAGAAAATTTTGCATGTCATTTATCACTACATTCATCATTTGATTTTAAGTCAGATATTACAAATAATCTTGACTGTTTTTACAGAAAGTAAACGGCTCTCCCTTCCTGACCAATGATGCAGGATTTGCTTTGGCCTACGCTGTTATCATGTTGAACACTGACCAGCATAACCACAATGTACGGAAGCAGAATATCCCAATGACTGTAGAGGTTAGTACTCACTCACTCACTCACTCACTCACTCACTCACTCAAACTGTTTGTGGTTGTGACCAACTTTGAGGTTTCAAAAAATTAAATTACTATCATGGTTCGCAGCTAATTTACAACAGTTGTTCTCATTTTTACCTCTGTGTTTGATGTGTGGATCCTTAAATATATTTCCATTTATTTCTTCAATAATGTTGTTTTGATTATAATAAAGGAACGTGTTGAAGTGTCTATTCAGTAAAGTTTCTCTAATCATTACTTAATATAAGCAGAGTCACGATTATTTTCGAGAATTTTGAGCAATACAATTTTGAAATTTCAGATTCCATACTAATTAACCAAAAGCTTCCTAGTAATCGTTTTTCTCTTTATTGTCTCTGCGGTGCATGTGAGTGCTGACGGTATGACACTCCTCTGGGAGTTCTAGCATTTGCATTGGTGCAGCTTGGCGGCTCCGAAAGCCCTCAGTCAACAGCTGTAGCCAGTGGTGGTCTGCCTGAGAGGTGAACTCGTCCTAAACAGGCGACCAAGCGTTAGGGGGAGGCAGCCTCACTTCATCTGTTGTCTGTGTTTTTGGAGGCTTCAATGGCAGAGTCTGAAGGCTAAACAGACTCCGGGGTTTTGCGAATGGATTGTGGGTGGGCCACACTTATTGATTAACAAATTGTTACATTCATTCTTTTATGTGCTCTAGATGTTGAATGATCTTCCATGAGGCTCCAGTTTGTTTTGATAATAACATTTCCAAAAGGGCATTAGGGGCATTTCACCTCTTGGCTCAGATAACAGGAAGGGGCTACTGAACTATAATTTAAAGAGGTCCAATAAAAGTGGCGCCGGACACATTAGTTAGTTAGCAGCTCGCAATGTGTAATATTCAGCACAGCATATGTGAGCACTGTGTTTATTTTTGACGGGAGAAAACTATGCCGAGCATCAGTGTGTAAATCAGAGCCATTTGCAAAGGATTTGACAGTGGGACAGCATGTTTTCATAGCGGCATGGGTAAGTGGTGTAATGTTAAATGTGCTTGAGTCTTTTTTTTTTTTTTTGTCCACTCTGTGTTCGTGATTCTAGTGGTTGTTAGGTGACCTTGTTTGTAACAATCTGAGAACACTGTGTTCCTATGCGACTGAGTCTACTTCTCTTTGCCAGTATATGGCCACTTACACAATCTCTATTTCAAGAGCTGGATCAGAAGAATTGCATTTTCTAGATAATAATTCAGTTTTTATTGATGCTGTGGAGTATTACTTTCACCATTCAACAAATTCTACCAAAGTCAGACTTGAGCCTGTCAGTTATCACTCAGTGAGTGTGTTTATTTACAGGAGGATCTTTTCCCTAATCCCTGTTTGGAGACTTAACCATATTAAGTGACACATAATGAGTGTGTACCCACCCAGCATCCTTTTACAGTGCCGTAAAAAGTATTGGCCCCCTTCTCAAATTCTTATGTCTTTGCATAGTTTCCCCACTTTAAGATCATCAAACAAATACAAATGTCAGACGAATATGACCCAAGTGAACTTAACGTTCTGTTTTTAAATGTTGATTTATTAAGGAAAAAAAGAAACAATTCAAAGTTACCTGGCCCTGTGTGGAAAAAGTAATGGCTCCCTAAACCTAATAACTGGTTGGGCCATCCTCAGCAGCGGCAACATAAATCAAGTGTTTTCTGTAACTGGCAATGAGACTGGCCCACTCTTCCTTGCAAAATTGTTTGAATTTCATCAAAATGGCGGGTTTTCGAGAATTAACGGCCTTTTTAAGGTCGTGCCACTGCATTTCAATCGGATTCAAGTCTGGACTTTGACTAGGCCACCTCAAAACCTTGATTTTGTATTTTTAAGCCATTCAGAAGCTGGCTGACTGGTGTGGCATTATCGTGCTGCAGAACCCAAGGGCATTTCAGCTCGAGGTCACAAACAGATGGCCGAACATTCTCCTTCAGGACTTTGTGTTAAAGAGCAGAAATCATGGTCCCATCAATCACAGCAAGTTGTCCAGGTCCTGAAAAAGCAAAGAACAAAAAGCTACCAGCAGCATGTTTGTCTGTTGGTATGATGTTCTTCTTCTGAAATGCTGTGCTACATTGACGCTAACGAGACTCACACCTTCCAAAAAGCTCTTGATTGAACAGGTCTGGTAATCAGGCTTGGTTGTGATCATTGAAAATTAACCAAAAATTGTGATTAGCCACAATTAATTAATGGTTTAACAAAGGGGGTTAATTCCTTTTTCACACAGGGCCAGGTAACTTTGAATATATATTTATATATTTTTCCCTTAATAAATGAAATCACCGTTTCATATATTTGTCTGATATTTACATTTGTTTGATGAGCTTAAACAAAGTGGGGAAACTATGCTTAAAATATAAGAATTTGAGAAGGGGGCCAATACTTTTTCACTTTTTCATTTTTCTTTGGATGCACAGTTTAAGTAAAACAATGAGACTTTGCTATATTTGCTGAAATTCATTTACTAGGACATGATTGAATCGCTGGGTATTTTTGCTCCAGAAGCGCTAAATGAAGTTTCTTTTAATAAGATAGCTGTATTGTTTTTGTTTCAACAGCAATTCAAGAAGAATCTAAAGGGAGTTAATGGAAACAAAGATTTTAACCAGGACATGCTAGAGGATATCTACAATGCTATCAAGTAAGCTCCAGTACATACCAGGCCTTTAAAAGTATTTTAAACCACGTAAATGTATTTGTTGTCTGTAGTAACAGTAACACATCTCTGGCAGTAGTGTTTTTTCAGAATATGATCAGTTAATTACACTATTGTGGCCTTGTGGGAGATCAAAATAATAATAATAAGGCTGCAATTACTTAGCCCATTTCTATCTTTGATGTGTCAAAATGGTGTATGCTGCCACTGAAGGGGAATTTGATTCCCCAACTACTGTTGCAGCATCATGAGCAACTACAGTCTGTATTTTGCTTAAGGATGCTTCATCAGGACTGATGGAACTAGACCTGCAGAATGCTGGACTTGACCAACACTGCACTAAGCATGAAACTGTTCTGGAGACAGAATTGCTCCACTTTAATTCTGCATAATTATCAGTGGAGCCAGAGTTACGCTTTAGTCTCACAGTCACATTTTGTCACGAATGATTGCACCATGATACATCTGTGTTCACATCTTACATTGGAGCATTAATCTTCCCTTTGCAGGAATGATGAGATTGTGATGCCAGATGAGCAGACTGGTTTAGTGAAGGAGAACTATGTGTGGAGTGTGCTGCTACATCGCGGTGCTACACCAGAGGGGACTTTCCTTCACCTGCCACCTGGCAGTTATGACCATGACTTATTCACCATGACCTGGGGTCCAACTATTGCGGCTTTGTCCTATGTCTTTGACAAGAGTCTGGATGACAACATCCTCCAAAAGGCCATTACTGGCTTCAGGTGTTGTATGTTTGATGACAGACTATTTGGTTGAGCTGGAAGATGCTTTGTAAAATAGCTCTTGAAGAAGACTCCCCACTGAACTTATCATACACTCAGTCAGCTTTATTTACAGACAGCGCACACACACACATACACGCTTAAAATGGCTGGTTTGAATACATACGGTGTTTTAATTACTAATACATTATAATTGTAAGGATAATATTGTTGTCGATCATGCAAGAAAAGCAAAACCTTGAAGTCATGGTGAAATTTTATACTAATGTGTTTGTTTGCATCTATGCAGGAAATGTGCAAAGATAGCAGCTCACTATGGATTTAATGATGTTTTTGACAATTTGATCATCTCGCTGTGCAAGTTTACAACTCTGAGCAGTGAGGTGAGAAAACTGCATTTCAGTCACTGTGTTCTGTGGTATTAATTGGCAAAACCTGATTCCCAATGATGTCAACGTTTTATTTAATATGATACCTTACTCTTAATTTCACTCACGAAATACAAAATTTATTATACCCATATACTGTATTGTAGTATAGTTGTGCTATAGTATAATAGCATGTTAAAACAATACAGTACACCAAACAAGTAAGATAATCATGGCAGTCACAATGACTGGATTCTCTTAAAGCTGAAATTCAATTTTTACATCTTGCTGTATTTTTCATATTTAGTGAATGCCCGATTCAGTTCCCGCGCGAGCCCAGTTTCTGGCTCACCGCAAATGACGTAGCGGAAATGAGGCATTTGACAGCAATCGGCGGAGCGCGGTTGTAAAGAGCTAGTATCAGAATACACAGTATAGTATTGCCACTGTCTGACCGAGATTTTTATGGCAATCGTGAAAGACCAAATTTGTCTTGTAGTCTGATCCAGGCACTAGCTGCAGAACAACGGGATTTTTCAACAGGATGGACAGACAAATAGATAGTAGCATTGGTAACTGAATGGTTGTTCTCCCTTCTAGTCAGTAGAAAACCTCCCAACTGTGTTTGGGAGCAACACAAAGGCGCAAACAGCTGCCAAGACGGTGTTTGATCTTGCCCATCAGCATGGCAACATCCTCAGAGAAGGTTGGAAGAACATCATGGATTCCATGCTGCAGCTGTTCAGGGCCGAACTACTACCCAAAGCCATGGTCGAGGTCAGTGTGAATTGCTTGAAATATAGGTATAGTTGCTTTTAATTGGAACTTGTCATGCAGTCCAATGAGATGAAGTTGAAGGCCATTATGTCAGAATCAGAATCATCTTTATTTGCCAAGTATGTCCAAAAAGCAAGCAAGGAATGTGTCTACGGTAGTTGGAGCCGTTCTAGTACGACAACAGACAGTCAATTGACAGAGAACACTTAGGAGATAATAAAGACATTGAGAAAAACAGTCACTCAGCAATAAAGGTTTGCTAGTTATCTGGTAATGCCGGTACAATTATTATTATTATTTTTTTTTAAATTGTGCAAAAGGATGCAGAGACCTAGAGCAGTTTGAATGACTAATATTGCAATAGTCCGGTGCAAAGGGCGCCGAGACTTCAAGGAGTGTATGCGGTTAAAAGTGAATCTGGGACAATGTTGATTGTGCAAATGTTGCAGATACTCCACAGTCAGTGTGCAAGTGGGGCAGACGCTACTATATATATATATATATATATATATATATATATTTATATATAGACCCTTTCCAAGAAATGTGAATATCATTGAAAAGTTTATTTCCACAATTCCATTAAAACAGTTAAATTTTCGTAGATTATAGATTCAGGGCCCACAATTTAAACAAGTTCAAGTATTTACTTGTTTATTTTTACATAATTTGGGGAAGACTGCAGACTTGACCACTGGCCAGAAGACCATCATTATTAACCTCCATAGGATGGGTAAGCCACAAAGGTTCATAGCTCAGGAGGCTGGCTGTTCACAGAGTGCTGTGAACCAAGCATATCAATGGAAAGTCTCGTGGAAGGACAAAATGTGGCAGGAGAAGATGCACCAGCAAAAGAGCGGATTATCAATCAGACAAGATTCAAGAATCTAGCAGAGATCCAGAAAGAGTGGAATGAGGTGGGAATCAAACCTTCAAAAACCACCAAATTCAGACAAATCCAGAAGATGGGCTATAACTGTCGGGTTCCTCGGGTCAAGCCGCTTCTGAGCCAATGTAGGAAGTCTCTCAATTGGGCCAAGGAGAAGGACTGGACTGTTGGCCAGTGGTCCAAGCTCCTCTTTTCCAATGAAAGTATAGTGTGCCTTTCATTCGAGAATTGAGGTCCAAGGGTTTGGATTAAGACCCATGAGGAACAGAACCCAAGCTGCTGGAGGTCCAGTGTGAAATATCCATCGACCTCATGATTCTCATTTGCTCTGACATCCACTGTGAGCTGTAACGTCTTATATAGACAGGTGTGTGGCTTTCCTAATCAAGTCCAATCAGTATAATCAAACTCAGCTGGACTCCCAATAAAGGTCTAGAACCATCTCAAGGATGATCAGAAGAAATGGACAGCACCCGGGTTCAATATATGAGTGTCACCGCAAAGGGTCTGAATACTTATGGCTGTGTGATATTTCAGTTTTTCTTTTTTCATAAATATGCAAAAATTTCAATAATTCAGTTTTTTTTTCTGTCAATATGGGGTGCTGTGTGTACATTAATGATGGAAAAAATGAACTTAAATGATTTTAGCAAATGGCTGCAATATAACAGAGTGAAAACTTTAAGGGGGTCTCAATACTTTCTGTACCCACTGTACCTATGGGCCGGTCACTGTTTATTTTTTTTATTAAATTTTTCATTTTTTTGTTTTTTTTGGGAGGTCTGTGCTGCCACCTGCTGTCAATTATGCAAAATTGTGTTACTTCAGGTGGAGGATTTTCTTGAGCCAAATGGAAAAATCTCTCTTCAAAGAGAGGAAACTCCTTCTCATCGGTAAGTACATTTTTGGGTACTTTAAATAATATTTTGTGTCGTGTTTTATTTTTTTGTGTGTCACGATCAATAATTCATACAAAATACTATCTCTATAACTTCAATGTAAGCATTTACTGAAACAGAAAGCGATCAAGCCATTTGGTATTAAAAAATAAAGCATTTTTTTTTTCTCTTTTCCGATATCATGTCAGTGGGGAGTCGGCAGTCTTGAGTTTTGTCAACTGGCTGACTCTGAGTGGAGCTGAGCAGTCTGGACTAAGAGGACCTTCTATGGAAAATCAGGAAGCCAAACAAGCCGCCATCCTCTGCATAAAGGTGCATGCAATTTACAATGCATGACTCTGTCAAGACGTTAATCTCAAATATAACCACCTCAAAGGCATCATGTTTTATTGTGCATGAAAGGGTTCAGTCAGACACCCAGGCATATTCCCCAATGCAACCTTTATTCACTACTCAAGGCCACAACGAGTAGTCAATGAGCCTTCGGATTCGCTCACCAATAATAGGGCAACGTTGACGCAAAACCTCCTGTAGCTGGTAAATCAGACCTTCAAAATAAAGACGTGGCAGTATTGTGTCACACAGTTAAAGGTTACTTTTTTCATTTGGGCATTTGAAAAGCTCCGATCTGTCTTAAATGGGCCTCCTCAACTGTAGCTTGCTGCTCCAACCCGCTTACTTTCAGCAACTTGGCCTATCATTCGACAAATTTGTGAACTGCACTAGAGCACTTCTGAGGATTATCCGGAATGCCTTGAAAGCACCGAACCCCAGTAGACAAAGTAGATGTCTGTCAACATAACCAAGACGTCGGGGGACACAGGGCAAGAGAAGTGGGTTACATGCTAAGATAAAGGCTGTATATACACACACAACCACGGCTAACTAGCCAACGTCTGGTCTCTTGACAACAAGATGGTTTAGCAGCAGGTTCAGGTGATGGAGAAAATACTCCTCTGCGGACAAAGTCCAGACCTCTTTATCTACCAAGGGAGTTACAGTGTTCTGGTAATGCTGGCTGGTTTTCATTGCACCATTGCTCAACAAGATTACAGGTATAGCTTTCGCTCGACTGCATAACATCATAGCGAAACACCAGACTACAGACCCAGATGCCTTGTTTGTTGCAGCAGTAGATTTTAATAACAGTCATCTCAGAGCTAAACTACATACATAGTGTAGAGGGTATTTTGCCACAAAACACACCAAAACAAATTCGGGACTTTTTCCCACGGTATACAAAATTGTGATTATGCAGGGTTTTCCACAAATAATGCAGGATAGGTTAAAAAAATAAATAATCTGCGGGTATCCGACTTTGCAAATACTGAATCGTGAATATGCGGGCGTGCACTCTATACTTGAATTCATTGTCTTTGTCTGCAGCAATGTGACCCAGAGATGATGATCACAGAGAGCAAGTTCCTTCAGCTTGAGTCTTTACAGGAACTAATGAAGGTAATTATTGTTAGTTGAAATTTAGCCTTAAACCCTAATCACGGGTATTTTTTAATGTCCTGCTGACCTCGAGTTATCTTTTTTGTGTTGTTGCTCTGGAGTCTAGTTCACTTCATTTGATTACGAATAATTGATTACGAATTAAAGAACAACTACGTTATCTTCTATAGGCGTTGATATCGGTCACCCCCGATGACGAGACTTACGATGAAGAGGATGCCGCCTTTTGTTTAGAGATGTTACTGCGTATTGTTATGGAGAATCGGTAGGAGTTGCGCCACGACAAAAGTCTCTTGTTTTGACATTTCCATGCACTAAAAACGCATTTCTGCTTGTAGAGACCGTGTGTCGTGTGTGTGGCAGACCGTGCGTGACCATCTCTGCCAGCTCTGCGTCCACGCCAACGAGAGCTGTTTCTTGGTAGAGAGGGGTGTCGTTGGACTCCTTCGACTTGCCATCCGCTTGCTCCGGCGAGAAGATATTAGTTCCCAGGTACAGTAGTCACTCTCCTCTAAGGGTTTACATATCAGACAGACGGCTAACATTTTGACAGACAGACATTTTGAAGTGTCGACATGAAGAACCCTTTGGAATTTCGATCGGTACGAGCTTATCCCCATACAAGGATATTTTTCACTGAAACTTGGCAGCCACTCAGACAAGGGCGTCCCTGAGTAATTTTCCCTCAAATAAAAAGACCTACAATTCGTGTTTAATATTTGTTTTAAGTTACTTGAAAATGTTTTCCTGCAGGCAACTCTAATAACCTGTCTGCATTTACAGTGTTTCATTGTGCTTCCAAGAGATCTCAAACCCTCTCATCTTTGTTTTGTTTTTTTCACCCCACATATAGGTGCTCCTTTCCCTGCGTCTCCTGCTTATGATGAAACCACATGTTTTGTCCCGGGTCAGTAGAGAGGTGGCTTACGGTCTTCATGAACTGCTAAAGACCAATGCAGCCAACATCCATAGCACAGACCATTGGTACACTCTCTTCTCATTGCTTGAATGCATTGGTGCTGGAGTGAAACCTCCCGCCTCCTTTCAGTTTACGTCTGCCAGCACAGACATCGAAACAGGTGCCAATATTTCTCTGACTTCAGATTTCTTACAAATGTGTACGGCTCACTTTCCATGGATATTATTAGTTAATAAACTTATTTTGATTCTATACATTTTGATTCATGTATTTCATAGTATACACTGTAACTCTTTTACTCCTCAACTGTTCTAATCACTTTTTTTTTTTTTTTTTTTTTCCTCTTCAATGAATACATTTGGGTTAGACAGAAATATGACAAGATCAACATTTTTTTTATTTCCTGGCATTTTAACATCTGGATCTGATACAGAACTTAGCAGATAGCACATATTTCATGTTTTTCATGTAACCAAAAAAATTGGAACATGACTGACAGGTGTTTTTGTTGATGAGGGATTTGCCTGTGTAGTCTACATTTATACTACAACCCCAATTCCAATGAAGTTGGGACGTTGTGTTAAACAAATAAAAACAGAATACAATGATTTGCAAATCATGTTCAACCTATATTTAATTGAATACACTACAAAGACAAAATATTTAATGTTCAAACTGATCAACGTTATTGTTTTTAACAAATAATCATTAACTTAACCGAAATAAAATCTTGTATTCCGATACCACCGCATCCCGTTTTTTTACGATCATTGGGCTTTATCTTGTCAACTCAAATGCGACCGGATACACTCGTTACCGTGGCGACAACAATAAGAGTGGATCGCGCCGACTGTATTATACGGACTAAATGGGGAAAAACGTATGTTGGTGGTCACCGGTGGACAGGAGAGGACGTTCGTTTAAGGATTTTTGGAGGTATGTCCACGTACTTTGAATATGATACGGCTCGCAAGCAGGCAACCAAACGTTATATAATCTAGCAAGCTACTGCTAGCACTGACGGTTGTACGTATACATGCCGCCATTCTGTCGACTCATGCTCTAAAGTTTCGGTGTGGGTGAATAAATTGAATTACAATAATTTAATTACAGTAAGTTGGTATCTACTATTTCTGTCATGTTTGTTTGACCTGACCGATTAGAATACACGATGTGACTAGAGCAGTGATTTCCAACCTTTATGGAGCCAAAAGAACATATTTTACAATTGAAAAATCTCGCGGCACACCAACAAAACAAAAATGTCACAAAACGTGGATACATTAATTACTGTATTTATTTCCTGCCATCTAATAGAAGACCATTCATTCTGTCACTATGCCTCACTGGCATAAATAGATGAACAAATATACATTATTTATTGTAAATAAAAAATTTTGAGCAATTAAGTACACAGGTATATACGGTAAATGAACAGGTCATTTAAATAGACATTCCTCCATCTTGTGATCGGATCGGTTATCATTTTTTAAAACTGGCTGATCTGTGATCGGCCCCAAAAATCCTGATCGTGTAAAACCTGCTAATAAGTAAGAAACACTATCGACGTTAATTACTTGTGCTGGAATCACTTATAACAACACAGATTATATGAACATTTCAACTCACAGGTTCTTAGAGGTGTTTAGACACTAAAAAAAGAATCCCACCGCACCACTCGACAGTAGCACTGCCTTGCTCATTTTCCCACATCCTGTCCTGCCCTTTTCCGTCCTCTCTTATCTGTTTCTCTTGGTTAATTATTGCGTGTCCACCCCCCCCAATCTACATATAACTATTGTAATGTTACTTGTGTTCAAATGTCTAGACTGTCTCACTATTGTTCTGCTGTGGTTTTCACTCCCTTGTCCACTTTGTCCCTCTGTCTGTCCCTTAAAACCCCTTTTCTGTCCGGCTGCATTTTCAATCTACATCAGAATCATTAAAAAATAAAAAAATAAGCAGAGGGAGTATTTCAAATTCCCCTGTTTCACAGCAAAACTGTTCGAGGACAAACGCATACAGATCCACCATTCTGCAAGGCCATGCAACTGAACAGGAGCGGTTTAAAAAATAAATACATAAATCATAAAAGGATGAGTGAATCGGGGTGGTGGGAATGCAAGAAGGAAGAGGAGCGTCCCTGCGCGTGTGTGGGATGAAGGCTTGAATGAAACGCGAGTTGAATGTTTTAGTTTTGGTGTGGAGAGGCGCAATATTTTCTGTTCATTTTCAGAATAAAGACATTGTGGCTTGACCACCATTTGTCCTTATTTCATCATCTAATCAGATGTAGAGACGGTATATTCTCTGTTCCAGGAGAGCATAGTGAATTCGCTGACGGCTGACATGAGGATTTTACCCAAGATTGAGACATCCTTTGTCATGCAGCAAAAATATGAATTGCCAAAACAACAAAGGAGTTCATCAGGAGCAAGAAGTTTATGATTTTAGACTGGTCAAATCAATCCCCAGACTTAAACCTTGTAGAGCATTTTTTACTCGTTAAAGAGGAGACTGATGGTAGTAACCCTCCAAAGAACTGAAAGAAGCTATTGCAAGCAAGTGATTTTTAACAAAGTATCACAATTATTTTTTTTTAAATTGTGTACTATAGATATTTGAAGTCTAATGCCATTGCATTAGACTTAAAATGTGGTCGTTCATTCGAAATAATGCTATCATTTAAATTGTGTATCACATCCAGATGTAAATACCTGAAAATAAGTGAAAAAACATTGATCTCTTCTCCTATTCATCTTTTGATGTCAAACAATCAATCTGTTATCCATGCGTGTCCAGGTGCTCAGTCAGACAGTGAGTTGCCATCCCACCATCCGAGTGAAGTGAGTTTAGATCGCGGGTACACGTCTGACTCAGAGGTCTACACTGAACACAGCAAGACCCGAATCCCTCGCTCCACAACAGATGTGGATGTTGCAAGCAGTGGATGGCTGGTGGTCAGTACCTGCGCAATTGTTTCAGATGAGGTTATGCTTTGACATTCTTTCTCTGGAGACCCTCGCCTTAACCAATATTCTGTCATTTTTAGGTTGGAAAAGAGGATTTGGAAACCAGTAAGGCCCCTCCAGTAAGCTCCAAATCTCAACTCAATCACCCCTTGGTCAACCAGTACAGTCTCACAGTGGGTCAGGACCTTGGCCAGCACGACACAAAGTCTCTCATCAAGTGTGTAGAAACACTGTCATTCATTGTCCGTGACGCTGCCCATGTCACACCAGACAACTTTGAGCTGTGTGTTCGAGCGATCCGGGTATTCGTGGAGGCTAGCCTCAATGGAGGTTCGTTGCACAAATGCACATAACTCAAGAGGTTTTTTTCGTTAGCATTTAATTTCTAATAAAGGAGCATGTATACCATTCTGAAGATATTAAGGAGCGACTTGGCTTAGTTGTCAGTTAAAATTGTCCTGATGGAAGGCATATTTCACTGACAGTGCTGTGAAAAAGTATTGGCCCCCTTCTCAAATTTATCCTGTTTGCATTTTCCCCCACTTTGTTTTAGATCATCAAACAAATGTAAATATCAGACAAATAGAACCCAAGTGAACTTAAAGTGCTGTTTTTGAAATGGTGATTTCATTTATTAAGGAAAAAATAATAATTCACTTACCTGGCCCTGTATGAAAAAGAAATTACCCCCCCTTGTTAAATTATGACTTAATTGTGGCTCATCACAATTTTTGGTTAATTTTCACTGATCACACCCAAGCCTGATTACCTCCAGAGCTGAATTCACTTAAACAGAATCTGTTCCGACAAAATCAAAAGATCGGAAAAAGCTGCAACAAAATGACACGATCCAAAGAAATTCCATAACGGTCCAGAAATAAAGTAATATACATCTATCAGTCTGGAAAGGGTAAACAAAGCCATTTCTAAAGCTTCAGGATTGCAGGGAACCATAGGGAGAGCCATTATCCTCACATGGAGAAAACATGGAACAGTGGTGAACCTTCCCAGGAGTGGATTACCCCAAGAGAACAGCAATGACTCTTCCTGTAGGCCACAAAGGAACTAAGTACCACTTTCGAAAGACTTACAGAGATCATCAGGTTTACTTTGGGAAATGATCCTAATTTCCTGAATCTGTCCAAAAATGATTTATTTACAAAAAATGATGGATCGTTGTGACAAGCAGAACAATTAAATGCTCTTCCGCTAGATGGGGGAAGGTACAATTTAGCTGTGCAGCCACCTGTTACCATTCATACAACAGAATAATAGCTTTGTGTTCAGCTAAACAGGCCCAGATTTCATACAAGTAAATTTGTGGGTAAGCAACTGATTGTTATCCTTGTTACTATTAGTTAATGCTTAATTATAAAACAAAGCAGCAAGAAAAGTAACAAAACATGAGCAAAATGAATTATTGACGATGCAGCAAGGAACTTTTTAAAATCAACAAAATGTTAGAAGTTCTACTGTGACATTCTTACAGCATGTTTCATTCCTCAGGTTACCGCAACCATGACAAGAAGAAGAGTCATAAGTTTGACTCTTCCAAGTCTCGTTTGAGGAAGAGGGTTGGAGGGAAGGAGAAAGAAGGTGGGAATGGCACAAGACGAGGCGGAAGCCGGGCTTCCAGCCAACGTCCGTCACGTTCCCATAGTGATGATGAGGAGGAGGAGGGTGTCCCAGCAAGTTACCACACGGTGTCATTACAGGTTAGTCGGGATGTAAGTACAGGAGTCTTCTTTTTCATTCTACCTCATGTCATTGACCCTACTTTTGCCAAAAGCATCTTGTTCAACAAACACAATGGCTTTAAGGCACCATTTTTTTTTTTTTTTTAAAAGATGGCATACATGGACAAAACTGTTGGTACCCTCCTTTAAAGATAGGGGGAAAACCTACAATCGTCATGGATAGAACTACTAAAACTGACAATAGTCATAACAATTTATACAGTAGATAGTGCCTTGGTATATGAGTTTAATTTATTTTGTGACCAAGCACGTAACTTTTAATTTACTACATTTTCCCTGATGAAATTAAATGAAAAGCTATTAATCCGTTCCGGGACCTATTTGGTGTATTTGTTTTTTATTTTAACCCCACCATTTTTCCCAATACATTTTAAAGAAAGAATAATAGCATAAAAAGTACAAACATAATAAAAAATGAAGCTTCACACAGCTGCAGGTCATGCTCCTCCAACAGGATAATGACCCCAAGACAATCCAGAACATCTAAGAGTCCAGATCGAATTTGTAATGGACATCTGTGGAAGGAGCTGAAACATGGAGTCTGGAGAAAGGCCCCTTATGAACCTGAGATAGCGAGAGCAGTTAGTCAAATTGGCACAAGTTTCATACAGACTTAGAAATAATTTGACTTCAGTGATTGCCTCAAAATGTTGTGCAACAAAATATTAGGTCAAGTGTCCCACCATTTTTGTTCAGGCTTTCATTACATATATATAAAATTCTGTTCGACCAAATAAAAAAATGCCCTCATTTGTATTTCCTAATTTTCAGTAAATTTGACTCCTTATTACTTTTGTCAGTTCCAAGTTATTTCAGTGACATTTGTGAGGTACCAGCAATTTGGTCTATGCCTTTGACTCCAAAGGATGGGTGTAACTTCATATAAATACCTTGTCTATTCATTCTGGTCCTCCAAGCCATCGTGTTGAGCACCATGACATCTAGAATAAGAAGGCTTTTACACCCTTTTTGTCGAGTGTTTGTTTTGCTGTGAGTGTTTGTTAATTAAAACAGCAACTCCAATATTGTCTTGTTAGTGTTCTTTAATGTGTTATTAGAAATACGCTAATTTCTCATGTATAATGCGCTTTCTTTCCCCCCAAAATTGTCAAAAGTCAATAGGGTGTATATTTATATATACTATATACACTTTCATTCCAAAATGCTACCGCCGCCTAGTGGTTATAAAAAAAAAGGGTAGCTTTCACTTTCATTCCAATATGACAGGGGTATGACTGCATATATGTGGTTGTTTACACACCCTGTCAGAATTTGTGAAATATTGTTTTTTTTTTTTTTAAATATGACTGAACAACAACCATCATTCATTTCTTTATGGTTATGTTTTGTTTAATGATAATGCTTTTCTGAAACGCTTGACTATTGCTATTTGAATCCCGTTAAAATAAAATTAAATGTGTTTCGCCTGGTCCTTCATGTTTTCTTTAAAGAATTGTACCCATCTTACAAATTCTGCCTTGGTAATCAAACATATGAGCACGACTGTGTGGTTTCGAAGTTACTCAATAAAAGTAGGGCTGTGAATTTCAAAATAAGAGCAAGTAAATTAAAAAAAAGGATTACGTGTTCAAATAAAGTGCTTAACTTCAGAATAATTCTTTGGAAAAAAAACTAACAAAATACAGATAATACTTCATGTTTTGATCATCTGGGTAGAAGCAAAATCATGCATTGTAAAAATCAACTTTGGGGGTGCGTATTATACACGAGCAATTAGGGTACTCAGTATAATAGTATGAACAATATATTTTTCTAAGGCTGACCTGAGCTCAATACAGCTTTTTTTTGGGGAATGATTTATGCTCATATCATATTTTCATGAGAAGGAATCTTCTGTTTTTTTTCAGCTGTCATGAATTTGAGGGGTCATGTATGAATGAGGCGGCACGATGGGCGACTAATTAGTACATCAGCCTCACAGTTCTGAGGAACTGGGTTCAAATTCGGCCTCGCCTGCGTGGAGTTTGCATGTTCTCCCCGTGCCTGCATGGGTTTTCTCTGGGTACTCCTGGTTTCCTTCCACATTACAAAAACATGCATGGTAGGTTCATTGAAGACTCTAAATTGCCCATAGGTGTGCATGATTATCTATATGTGCCCTGCCATTGGCTGGCGACCAGGTCATTTTCCATGGTGTACACGCTTGTGATGGATTGACACTGCATGGTTCAAGTGACAATGGGTCGAGGGAATTTCAATTCTCTTCCTCTTAATTGTGATATGTATTGCGGCAGAGAAAAACATTCATGTGATCGGAATCAAACCTCTTACAAATGTGGGTCAAAATCATATCGGCTGTCTGCCCGTGCGACTGCGGCATAAACGAACAGCTACCCTGTCAATGCAAGCGTGACATAATTGAAATACCCTTATCAGTGACGTATACACACTCACGTCTACCCAAACAACACAATCATCAAAAACTCCCGCTATAATTAGTAAATTACTTAGAAAGCATAATGGTATTGATCATTAAATAAGGAAAATAATTACAGGTGGCCAATCAATAGGAGAAGAATCCATACCATCTAAACAGTATGTAGTTTTTTTACTTTTGTGTTCTTACGTTGACACATTCTGTGCAATTTGGCCGTCTGTGCATGCAGATTGCTTCATATGTTCAGTAAATATAAATCCAATCACATTAACTCATCTAGCCAGGTTTATGCCTTTTCAAACCATGTCCAAACAACTTGAATTTACCACCTGGTTGATGCCATTAAGCTGCAGAAACAGCTCAAAGATGATCCGCATGCACCAGAGCTTTTTGGCAACGGCTGTGAATGAACACCTGTCATTTCTTAGTATTTATGTATTTATTTAAACACGTTTTTGGATAAGGGTGTTGGATGTTTTTGTAAATAAAGAAAACAGGCTGTAACATAACAAAATGTGGGGAAAGGAAAGCACTGTGAATACTTTCTGGATGTACTATAGGCATTACACCACAATTGGGCACTTGGACCTGCACTATAAATCCAACTGTCTACAATACAGTGGGAGTAAAACGTATGAAAACCCTTTAGAATTTCTTGGATTTCAGCATAAATTGGTCATAAAATGTGGTCTGATCTACATCTTATTCACAAGAATAAACAGAGTCTGCTTAAACTAATACCACACAAATAATTGTGTTTTTATATTTTGATTTAAAATGACGTGAAGGTTCACAGGTCAGGGAGGAAAAAGTATGTGAACCACTAGGCTACGGATTCTTCAAGCGCTATTCAAAGTCAGGTCTGAGCCAAACTGAAGTCCAACTGTCCAATCAATAAGATAAGATTGGAGGTGTGGCTTAAGGTTAGAATTGTTTAATAATTCACAAGTTTATCAAGATATTTTGCAGAAGAACGCTAGGCCATCTGTCCAACAGCTCAAAAGAGGATGGGTATTGCAACAAGACAATGATCCAAAACACAGAACCAAATCCACAATAGAATGGCTTCAGAAAAAGAAAATAGGTGGAGTGGCCCAGTCAAAGTCCTGACCTCAACCTGACTGAGATGCTGTGGCATGACCTCAAGAGAGCTATTCACATCAGACATCTCAGGAATCTTGCTGAACTGCAACAGTTTTGGAAAGAGGAATGGTCCAAAATCCGTCCTGATCATTGTGCACGTCTGATCTGGAACTAGAGGGAATGTTTGATTGAAACTTGTTTGTGTGGCATGAGTTTAAGCAGACTGTTTCTTTATTCTTGTGATTTACCTGAAAATCAGACATTTTATGACTAATTCATGCAAACTTTTTCCTTCCACTGTGTGTGTTCCTCGTGAGACATTGCATGACATTCAACTTCTAACATACTCATTACTCAAATGCATGCACATATATTTTTGTATCATGATGGGCTGGATATAGTATGTAAAAAATGACTTAGTTTTTTTTTTAAATTTATTTATTTTTTTATTTATTTATTTTTTTTTTTTTAATGCTCACTGATGTTTGTGTGTCTGTGACGGTTCAGCTTTTAGACTTGATGCACACATTGCACACTCGGGCTGCCAGCATCTACAGCTCTTGGGCAGAAGAAGAGCGCAATCTAGAGGCTGCCGGTAAAAAGATCGAAGCTGACTCCCAGACACTGTGGACTAGCTGCTGGTGCCCACTGCTGCAAGGTTTGCTCCTGTCACTTTGTCCAGACTATATTCATATGTTCGCTCCTCACATAATATTGAGATTTTTCATCTTAAATGATGTATTGTACAAGATATACCAGGAATAATAGAGCAGGTTTTAACTTTTAACACCTGAAATACAAGGCAAAAGCTATTAGGCAACTTACATATATTATTGGTCGAAGCCAGACCACCGGCCCATACACAATCTCTAACCGGCCTTTGCAGTCTTATGAAGTAAAATTCAAATCTAAATTATGCAGTGCTCTTATTTTAATGTGCACTTGTGTGGGTGGTACAATGGAGCAAGAGAATGACTTGTCTTCAGTGTTGCCAATATCATGCTTGCAACTTTAATTTTTACGAAATGGTGGAGGGAACCTCCTTTTGCCTTGACAATGATTTCGCAGCTCCAGCTCTTCCGGGGGGATCCCAAGGCGTTCCCAGGCCAGCTCAGAGACAAAGTCTCTCCAGCGTGTCCTGGGTCGTCCACGGGGTCTCCTCCTGGTGGGACATGCCTGGGACACCTCACCAGCGAGGCGTCCAGGAGGCATCCTAATCAGATGCCCGAGCCACCTCATCTGGCTCCTCTCAATGTGAAAGAGCAGCAGCTCTACTCTGAGCCCCTCCCGGATGAACAAGCCTCTCATCTCTAAGGGAGAGCCTGGAAACCCTGTGGAGGAAACTTATTTCGGCCGCTTGTATCCGGGATCTTGTTCTTTCCGTCGCGACCCACAGCTCATGACCATAGGTGAGGAACGTAGATGGACTGGTAAATTGAGAACTTCACCTTTTGGCTTAGCTCCTTCTTCACCACAACGGACCAGTACAAACTTTGCATCACTGCAGATGCTGGACTGATCCGCTTGTCGATCTCCCGTTCCATTCTTCCCTCACTTGTGAACAAGACCCCAAGATACTTGAACTCCTCCACTTGGGGCAGGATCTCATCCCTGACCTGGAGAGGGCACTCCACCCTTTTCCGACTGAGGACCATGGTCTCAGATTTGGTGGTGCTGATTCTCATCACAGCCGCTTCACACTCAGCTCCGAACAGCTCCAGTGAGAGTTGGAGATCACAGCTTGATGAAACCAATAGAACCACATCATCTGCAAAAAGCAAAGATGCAATACTGAGGCCACCAAACCGGACCCCCTTTCCGCCTCGGCTGTGCCTAGAAATTCTGTCCACAAAAGTTATAAACAGAATCGGTGACAAATGGCAGCCTTTGCGGAGTCCAACCCTTGGAAACGAGTCCGACTTACTGCCAGCAATGCGGACAATATTCTGGCACTGGTCGTACAGGGACCGAACGGCCCGTATCAGGGGATTCAGTAACCCATACTCCCGAAGCACCCCCCAAAGGGGGCAGAGTCGAAAGCCTTCTCCAAGTCCACAAAACACATGCAGACTGGTTGGGAACTCCCATGCACCCTTGAGGACCCTGCCGAGGGTGTAGAGTTGGTCCACTGTTCAATGGCCAGGAGGAAAACCACACTGCTCCTCCTGAATCTGAGAATCACCATCCCGACGGACCCTCCTCTCCAGCACCCCTGAATACACCTTACTAGGGAGGCTGAGGAGTGTGATCCCTGTAGTTGGATCACACCCTCCGGCCCCCTTCTCAAAAAGGGGGACCATCACCCCAGTCCTCCCAATCCAGAGGCACTGTCCCCGATGTCCACGCGCTGCTGCAGAGGCATGTGAACCAGGACGGCCCCACAACATCCAGAGCCTTTAGGAACTCCGGACAAATCTCAGGGATTGCCGCCACGAGAGGCCCCGACTACCTTACAGCCACAGCTCCGGTCGGCCACCTCGGCAATGGAGGCGCGGAACATGATCCATTCGGACTTAATGTCCCTCGCCTTCCCAGTACGTGGGTGAAGGTCTGCCGGAGGTGGGAGTTGAAACTCCTGACAAGGGATTGTGCCAGACATTCCCAGCAGACCCTCACAATACGTTTGGGCCTGCCACGTCGGACCGGCATCTTCCCCCACCAGGTGGTGATCAGTTGACAGCGCTGCCCCTCTCTTCACCCAAGTGTCCAAGACATGCGGCCGCAAGTCCGATGACACAACCACAAATTCGATCATCGAACTGCGACCTAGGGTGTCCAGGTGCCAAATGCACGTGTGGACACCCTTATGCTTGAACATGGTGTTCGTTATGGACAATCCGTGATGAGCACAGAGGTCCAATAACAGATCACCACTCAGGTTCTGATTTCTGATTGGGGGGGAGTTCTCCCAATCACGCCCTTCCAGGTCTCATTGTCATTGCCCACATGAGCATTGAACCCCCTCCAAGGACTCCAAAAAGGGTTCGTACTCTGAACTGCCGTTTGGTGCATAGCCACAAACAAACAATCAGGAACCGTCTCCCCACCCGAAGTCAGAGGGAGGCTACCTTCTCGTCCACCGTTGTGAACCCCAATGTACAGGCACTGAGCTGGGGGGCAATAAGTATACCCACACCTGCTCGGCGCCTCTCACCGTGGGCAACTCCATAGTAACCAGTACCTTAGGAAAAAATATGTTGACCCCAAACTTTCAGGAACTGTTGAAAGACCACTTGAATATAGGTTGAACATGATTTGCAAATCATTGTATTCTGTTTTTATTTGTTTAACACAACGTCCCAACTTCATTGGAATTGGGGTTGTAAATTCCAATAGCAGTTAAGGACAGCATCTGAAATTTTAACCCCTTAACAGCTGAGAAAGTTTGACCTCTCACCAGATGAAGAGGCCAAAAATGGTGATTCAGCCGCAACCCAAAAAAAAAAAATAATAATAATAATCTTACAATTAATCGCCCAAGCCATCATCATCACAGTCTGCGACAGTAGTCCCCCAGCATCACAGCATCTGATCTACAGTCTGTCATCATAGCAGCACCACGCCAGTTCATTGCACTCATCTCATTCAATGCATCGGCCCACCTTTTTTTTTTTCATTCTAATAAATATAAATTACGACCAACAATTACAAATAATCCAACAATTAATATTTTCTATATATACTCGTTACCATCCGTTAAAAAACAGATTACATTGGGGTTGTCCAAACTTCTTTTTTTTCCTCTGAGGGTCACATACAGTAAAACCAAAGGAGGAAAGGGCCACTTTGAAATTCTTCAACTTAATTTTATTAAACATGCAAAAACCACACATTATTCACCTTACCACTATACAGCACTACTGTGTCCTAGTTTTAATCACCACCTTGACATTTTTCTAAACAACAAGTAAACATTACAATTCTGGGACAACATTTCCTGAATTTATAGTTGACAAAACCCCCTCAGAAAGTTCTAGGTGAGTAACATTTTTTTAAATCCATATGATAGTCTGCATTGTGTATTTTACTATACTTCTAACAAATATGATGTAAATTGGTCAATTCGTCGACATTTTGTGGACCCTCCGCTGTCCAGGTACCTTGTGCTGTTACTCTGAGCCGACATGATGGCTCATATTTTCCGTCACTTCCAATGGTAATTTATATTATCAACTACGAATGCATCTTAACGATACAATAAATGTATTCTAAAAATTGATAGGGTTTTTGGCAAATTAAACAATGCATCACCTGACTGGGGAGAGGGAAGTCTTGGGCGTCCCTGCTAAAGCTACTGCCCCCGCGACCCGACCTCGGATAAGCGGTAGAAAATGGATGGATGGGATCACCTGACTTCCATATTACTATTTTGTAAACTTGGGCCCTGAGCTTTCAATAATTTCATTATTATTCTATGTTGTCTGTTTCTGTGTTTAGCAAGATTTCCAATGATACTAGGAAATGAAAATAGGGTAAAGATTATGAACATTATGAACATTTGAAACCTGGATTCAATAAAAAAAAAAAAAAGGTGGGAGATAGGGGCGGGGGGCAAGCAGCTGTATATACTTTGGACACCCCTATAGTACAAATGTGTTGGAATCCTTGTTCTTTTGGTTTTCTTGCTGTCCACACACATGGACTCGGCTGACGACTGACGCCCTTAGCTTAGCGTCTCCGTAAGCATGCAGCTACCTATTCATATCTGTTCTGCAGTGGCAGCAGCTGATTTCCTCTGTTGTTTATTTGTTTTCATGGGATTACACAGTAGCTGCACCCTCTCCATGAACGCATTTTTTTTCCCCATGGCATTGAGGTAGGAAATTCACATCGATTCCAACTTATTTATTTCTCTGGCGTTTGAATCTGAGGGAAAAATTTTTACTGGCTGGAGCTCAGACCACAGCCATGCGACTTCCAATCGGTTTCATTGCTGGAGGGAGGGTCACATTATGGAGCATTTTCGGCTTTTATTGGTTGCTACGTGCATTTGAAAAATATATATATGAAATGACGTTAGAGGCATTAATGTGGCACATTGTTTACTAATCACTTGTAGCCTAATGAAGGTATTTTGGGAGAAATCTCAGAATGGAAAATATTCATCATCTGCTCTATTTTTGTCCGTTACGGAAAAAGCCTTTGCAACATTCGGACTCTTTAGCCAGAGCAGGTCACATTTGTATATAATTTTTATGTGAATTTAGCTTCGTTTATATTCCCTAATTATGAGCAAACATACCTTATATACACAAGTAGCCTCTTATTAAAGCAATATAATTTAATGCCTTATACAAATATATTATAATAATATGGAACACAATTGAGGTTAGAATGTTAGCGTGTTAACTGTTCTGGTTTTTCACACGGCCGCTTTGGAAAATGAATTGTTCCAACCCTAGTCTAAGCTCGAATCAAAAAGCTCTCTTTTTAAAACCGCTTTCACACTGTATGACATTTAGGTCAATTTGCATAGAAGACAAACCTCCATGGTTTATGTCTTCAATTTCTCCACTGTTTACCTCTTAAGGCATTGCATGGCTGTGCTGTGATGCCAGACGGCAAGTACGTATGCAGGCTCTCAACTACCTCCAGAGGGCTCTGCTTGTACACGATCTCCAGACGCTAAATGCTGCAGAATGGGAATCCTGCTTCAATAAGGTAATTCTTACTCTGCTCAGGAGACTGAATATATATATATATATATATATATATATATTATCATATATATTACCATATAGATTAAAAAGCCAAACCAATCATTTCCTCGCAGGTGCTTTTTCCATTACTGACCAAACTCCTCAACAACATAAGCCCAGCTGATGTTGGTGGAATGGAGGAGACCAGAATGAGAGCCTGTACCATCCTATCCAAGGTTCATGCTACACAAACAGAGGATAAATCAACTTTGCTGCCATCTTGTGGCATATATGGGCAATGCTAAACCTTTTTAGGGTTGACCGTCAATTCCCCGCGGATTTTCGCTATTCATCAGCACTTCATCTTGTACTTTTACATTGTGCTTGTAGCGTGATTTATTTTCTGATTAACGTGTAATCTTTTATAATTTTTTTTAAAACTGCGTATTCCAGGTTTTTCTTCAACACCTCCTACCACTGTTGTCCCTGCCAACCTTTGCTGCCCTGTGGCTCACCATTCTGGATTTCATGGACAAGTACATGCATGCAGGATCCAGTGACTTATTGGTGAGAGCTTTATTGGCAGACACGATTTTTAAGAGTGTGTAAATGTGGAACTCAACATACCTCTGTGTCGGTATGTCTAGTTGGAGGCCATCCCAGAGTCTCTAAAGAATATGCTGCTGGTGATGGACACAGCAGAAATCTTCCGCAGTGCAGATTCCAAGACAAAATACTCAGACTTGTGGGAAATAACGTGGGAACGAATCGACTGCTTCCTGCCTCACCTGAGAGAGGAGCTCTTTAAACAGACTGTTTTACCAGGTACATGTTTATTTCATGTACATCCATGCAACTGCTTGACTCAACTTCTAAAATATAATCCTACAGAAGCAATCAATTTAAATGAATTTTAATTACCGTACATTTTCTCTATTGCAAACCACGTAAGTCAGGGGTGTCAAACTAATTTTTGGCACGGACTACATCGTAGTTATGACTTCCCTCGGTGGGCCGCTACAACTGTGAACCCATATAAATGAAAGATTACCTCATATCCTGTAATTACATACAGTATACACAACACATTGATGAATAGCCAGTTTTGAAATCAGAAGCCTATAAAAACATGTTTTTCCACTCTTACATTTTTTTTCAAAGGGGGATTAATAACAAAAAAATGCTTTCAAATATCTCAATGGTATTACACCAGAACACAATGAGCAATTTGGATTCGCTTTCGCGGGCCACATAAATTATGTGGCGGGCTGGATCTGGCCCCCGGGCCACCAGTTGGACACCTGTGACATAAGTAGAATTATTCCGTTCCAGGGGTCGAAACTTATCCATCATAATACTATTAAATGTTGTACAGGTTTCAATGTAAATTGTAATTTTAAGTGCAAAGAGAAATTACAAGTACCGTAATTTCTCGTGTATAATGTTCAGCATTATGATAAAGAAATTAATGATGGTTGTTGTTCAGTCATCAGTCATATTTAAAAAAATAAATAAATAAAATAATTCACAACTTCTGCCGGGGCATATAAATTTATGAGCACAACTCTACATATATGCAGTCATACGTACCCCTGTCATATTGGAATGAAAGTGTAGACTACACCTTTTTCATAACCTCGAGGTGGTGGTGGCATTTTTGAATTAAAGTGTACAGCTTTTTCATAACCACTAGATGGTGGCATACATTTATAAAATGTGAATGTTTTTCAATTTGCCCCTATGCCTATGTATAATGCTCACTATTGACTTGACAATTTTTTTGGGGGGAAAATGCGCATTGTACGTGAGAAATTACGGTAACTGTTCTTAATGGTCACACTGAAAAGACAAACCTTCTGAGTACCGTTTTACGTTTCTTTGGCGTCATTCTATTTTCATTACCATTTTCGTCTTTGGCATTGTACCCTGACGGAAGTTTTAAATACGAGTCCTTTATCACACTGCCAGGGTTCCTACGCAAGTATGGAAAATGGAAACTACTTTATGGAAAAATATTGATGTTTCCAAGACTGTTACAACAGCTCTATTTTCTCAAACAAAAAATGAGTATCTAAAAAATATAGATCGATCTGTGTTTTTTTTTTTTTTTTTTAAGATGCTTGGAATCGCAGCTACTTTTGTGTGAGAGCACACAGTATGATACCATGGTCTTTATGAATACTCGACTCCGATTGGCTCAGAAAATTCCGTCAGTCTATATTATCAACTGATAATGTACAGCCTTTGAACGTCTCAAGTAGTTCCTGTCAAAAAAAACATGACCGTACATTGTTCCAAATTAATGCGCAGCACCCATAGCCGTTAAAATATATGAGCAAACATTTACCAACCTGACAGTCAGATTTTGTGGTAAGTAAACGTGAAGTACCCTGAGGACAGAAATTAGCCAATTTAAAACAAAAATGAGTGATTTCCTCACTGACTGTTTTTGTCAATGTCTATGTCTCAGTGTTCTCTGTCAGTTGACTGTCTGTTGTCGTACTAGAGCGGCTCCAATTACCGGAGACAAATTCCTTGTGTGTTTTTTGGACATACTTGACAAATAAAGATGATTCTGACAAACAGTTAACTCTGTAAGGTTTAAATAAACTCGCAGAAGAGGAGGAGGAAATCAACGCGAAGAGAACCAAAAATAGGCGTTTAAAAATGCTGAGACATTTCCTGGCACAAAAATTGACAAATACAAACCATTATTTGGCAACATGTCGTCTTATAAAGAATCAGAATGATTCACATCTATTTAGTGAAATGTTACAAATTATTTCAATTTTGTTAACGAGAAGTTTGGAAGTTAAGGTCTGGAAATAGTATGGAATTTTGAAATCTCAAATGTGTAGGAAGCCTGCAATTTGGCATCTTAGAATCAAAACAGAAGAGCTGACATTCATGATTACACACACAGTGAAAAATTGATTAGATGGCCAAGTGCGAAAGGGGCTGTGGACTGGAAAACGAGGGAGATAATCTGATTCCAGGTTACGTGTCATCTCGCCATGCGTTTGTTGGAATTCTGGGTTCTTGTTTGGAGTCTGGACTATTTTCTCCTTCAAACCTTTGGTCGAATACGGAGTTGTCAACTATTGAACCTTTTGCGTTCTATTGAACTAACTACATATTCGGTATGTTGTGTCCTTAGTTCCTTCAGAACCAGTACCCAGTCCTCCTCCATCAGAGTTGCAGGCACCATCCTCATCAGGCCGGCCTCCCTCACCACAGGGTTCTCTGGTTCCAGCACTCCAACAGCCGCCCTCTCCTGTGTCTCTGCCTGTAACGTCTGCAGAGCCTCGAACTCCCAGCAGGCCAGCATCGCCGCAGGAGATCCAAGCAGCCAATGCCAATGGTACCACATACAAATGGTTCAACTGTGATCTCACAAAAAATAATAAATTTTCAAATAAATCTAATTTTATGTAATTGATTGATCTCTGATCCAGTACAAGAACTTGTCTAAAATACTTCTGGAACTATAGTAAGTTTTACCATGCATATAGTACCATATATGCCAAGCACTTGAACATGAACATTAGTTTCAATGTTACTTCATGGTGCTTGGTCCTCTAATACTGTCACTGTTGGAAACTAGCAGCTGTGCCTTGAAAGATTACGACAGTCAGCTTCTAAATGTTCATGCAAACTAAGTACTAAGTGTGATTGTTGGCTGTGCGCTCGTGAGGGGTTCAGTTAGTTTTCTAGTGGAATACAGTGGGGCAAAAAAGTATTTAGTCAGCCACCAATTGTGTTCTCCCACTTAAAAAGATGAGAGAGGCCTGTCATTTTCATCATGGGTATACAGTTGGGTACGGAAAGTATACAAACCCCCTTAAATATTTCACTTTGTTATATTGCAGCCGTTTGCTAAAATCATTTGTTCTTTTTTTTTCCTCTCTATGTACACACAGCACCCCATATTGATATAATTTTTTTTTAATTGTTGCAGAGTTATTAAAAAAGAAAAACTGAAATATCACACAGCCGTAAGTATTCAGACCCTTTGCTGTGACACTCATATATTGAACTCGGGTACTGTCCATTTCTTCTGATCATCCTTGAGATGGTTCTCCACCTCCATTGGAGTCCAGCTATGTTTGATTATACTGATTGGACTTGATTAGGAAAGCCACACACCTGTCTATATAAAGACCTTATAGCTCACAGTGCATGTCAGAGCAATTGAGAATCATGAGGTCAAAGGAACTGCCTGAAGAGCTCAGAGACAGAATTGTGGCATGGCACAGATCTGGCCAAGGTTACAAAATACATTCCGCTGCACTTAAGGTTCCTAAGAGCACAGTGGCCTCCATAATCCTTAAATGGAAGACGTTTGGGACGACCAGAACCCTTCCTTGAGCTGGCCGTCCGGTCAAACTGAGCAATCGGGTGAGAAGAGCTTTGGTGAGAGAGTTAAAGAAGAACCCAAAGATCACTGTGGCTGAGCTCCAGAGATGCAGTCGGGAGATGGGAGAAAGTTCTAGAAAGTCAACCATCACTGCAGCCCTCCACCAGTCGGGGCTTTATGGCAGAGTGGCCCGACGGAAGATCTTGCGTGGAGCCCCATATCGAGGGAGATTATCTGTGGTCTTGTATGTCTTCCATTTTCTAATAATTGCTCCCACACCAAGCTGCTTACCTATTGCAGATTCAGTCTTCCCAGCCTGGTGCAGGCCTACAATTTTGTTTCTGGTGTCCTTTGACAGCTCTTTGGTCTTGGCCATAGTGGAGTTTTGGAGTGTGACTGTTTGTGGTTGTGGACAGGTGTCTTTTATACTGATAACGAGTTGAAACAGGTGCCATTAATACAGGTAACGAGTGGAGGACAGAGGAGCCTCTTGAAGAAGTTACAGGTCTGTGAGAGCCAGAAATCCTGCTTGTTTGTAGGTGAACAAATACTTATTTTACAGCATAATTTGCTTATAAATTCTTTTAAAATCAGACAGTGATTTTCTGGATATTTTGTCTTCTAATGTTGTCTCTCCTAGGTGATGTATACCTATGATGAAAATGACAGGCCTCTGTCATCTTTTTCAAGTGGGAGAACTTGCACAATTGGTGGCTGACTATCAGAGTTGGGCTGCTCTCGTATGCCATGTTCTCACTTAACAGTACAGTTCAGTTGTATGTTCCCCACAGAGTTATTTCTAATCAGGCTTGCTTTTCCAACGACTGGGCAATAAGACGAGACAAAGACAAAGTGTCTCACTAAATTAGACATTTAACATGGTACAAGGTTTATTCAAGGCAGTTTCCTTTTCTTGGTTGTTTAAGAACTTTCACCTTTCATCTAAAATGTTCTTCAATTCAAAATTTGAAGTGTGAAGTCCTCCTGTTGACTGTTAGCTCCATAAATATTGGGACATCGACACAATTCTCATCACTACCACAACGGATTTGAAACAAACTCACCTGACCTGAATCCAGTTGAGCATGCATTTCACTTGCTGAAGACACAAAAGGAAAGGAAAATGTCACACAAACAAGCAGGAACTGAAGACTGTTCCGTTAGAGGCCTGGCAGAGCATCACCAGGGATGAAATTCGGGTTGTTGTTGCTGGATATGACTAGTGAATGACAACTTTCCCTAAGAACCGGTCGTTCACCTGCCTGCTGGCCACTTTTTCCACAGAGTGGGACAATCTTTGTCCAGAATTTGGACAGGTGCTTTAAAAGAGGTGTGAAAGAAGCCATCGGTGTCCAACTAGAAAGGCCTTCTCTAAACAGAGGAAGAAGTTTACGCCAACACTAATCGTCCTTTTTCAACAATGTCCTGACAAAGTGGTCACTAACTGGTCATTTTTCCACCAGGCAGGGGAACAACAACCCTCATTTGATTACCCCTAAGGGACAGACCCACCACAGACCTGAGTAGGTGGCATCCACACCTACGGTTTAGAACTGAAGAAGCCTTTTGGATTTATGGTGAAATGTCTTCAACAACCGAGAAGAGTCGAGTTGCCTCAGTTGAACTTTGACTGAGAATCGACATATTTTACTCTTAACATTGAAAATTCAATGAGACTGCCTCAAACACACCAGTGAGCAAACAGCTTATTGGTTTCGAACAATAGAATTGAACTTGTGGGGTGAAAATGCTGTTTCTGAGGCGAAATCGAGAAATTGGTACGCTGGTGCCTTTGGCTGCCTCGTCTCCTTCCGGAAAAGTTAGTCTTTTTAGTTTGCAATGACTTACTTTAAGCAGGATCCAGCGCTCTACCATGGCCAAAGGTAGAGTCCGGCTTGGTTTACACCAGTCTCGGTGCCGTGGATCGTCGCTGGCCGGGTCCAGCGGCCTCTTTTCTAGCTCGCTAACTGGCTGGCTAGCTAGCACAGCATTCGTCATCTGCAACCCTGGTTTGGATCCTGCTCAGCTTTGTCCTACTTTTACTGTCGTCCTCTTCCAGCGGTGGCTCCTATCAAGCTTCAGTAGGCTTTCAGCCATTTTGCAAATGATGTCACAGAGAGCTGTGATTGAATTTCTTGTTTTGGAAGAGGAATCACCACTAAACATTTTCATTTGGTTGTAAGAGCCTAGCACTATTCCCTGGGTTGACTGCTGAAGCTGGTCTGCTGCTCCTTTGCTTATCATGGAGGTCACGCAAAGCAGGCTCTTGTTCTTCACCTTTGATCCTGGACACCCACTTTTTGAATGTGCTGTAGCCCATTGCAGCTTCCCTGTACATATTTTGTAACCTTTTGAAAGTGTTTAGCACTAGTGTTTCCCGTTCCAAAGCAAGAATCTCAGTCATTGTTCTTTGCTTCTGACAGGCATCCATCAATGACCTCATTTCCAAAATGACTGACAGGAAGAGGACAGGCATAAACAAAACTTTAAAAAAAAAAAAAAAAACATAAACGTTCAAACAAGTATTTAAACTACAATTTGTGAAAATTTCAGAGGAAAAATTAGTGTTAGTGTCATCTTGTACGCACTACAAGGGGGAAAAAAATAGGGCTGCCATTAAATTGCGTTGTGGCATTGATGGCTAACAAATGTTTTTGTTGAATGTCTTTCAGGGCCAGACCGATCATCTTCCCCCGTGCCAGTGCCACCACAGACCCCTCACAGTCAAGTGTCCTCACCCTTGAGCCAGTCACCTCTCATCATCCAACCCCTTGCTTCTCCACTGCAGGTGGGGGTCCCGCCCATGTCCCTGCCAATCATCCTCAACCCCGCCCTCATCGAGGCCACATCACCGGTACCACTGCTCCCTGGTCCCAGACCTACGAGCCCCTCTGACGAGGTCCAGTAGGAGCTCTGTTGCTTCACTAATAAAACGGCGCGCCACCAGCCCTCGTGGTACAGCTCAACACGCACTCTTCAACCTGTGACTTCACTCCAGGAACTCTGATCCAGTCATCTTAGGGTCTATTGGAGGATCATGTCCTTATAATGGCAATTCTGGCAGATTACAGTTTATTTTTGACTCATTCCACACTGTGAAGGTAAAAAAAAAAGAATCGTCATCATATTCCCTTTAGATAATGTTGGTACATTTTCTACTCTGGGAATGTTCATGGTGACTTGAGTTTACCCAATGCTCATGAGGAGACCCTAATCATGTTAGGGACTATACTCTAAAGTCATTGTTTGCTTTCTGACAACCAGATTTAAGATTTAGTAGTATTTGGACAGTCCTGTAGTAAAATATCTTAGAATCTAAAAGGAAATATACAGTAATACAAAAACCGTTAAAAATGTTAATGCATCGAAACATATTGGGAGGAAAAAAAGGAATTCCATCTATTTTCTGTGCTGCTTAGATCATTAAATACCCACACATACACATATTGATGCACTTGCATATGGTGGTGGAATTATTCATGTGAATGCTCCCCACATTAGGCTTACGTAGTCTGTCAGATTCCATGTTTGATCATGTAAGCAATGTGCTTCAAGACATGTTATTCACTGGAGCAAATTTAAACCTCATCATGAAATACTTTTTGTGCCTCTTAGTTGCATGTTAAGGTTAAGATTGCAGGCAAGGAGAGTTAAGTATTTGAGGCACTGCATGTCAATTAAATCAGGTTGATTCACGTTCAGCATCATTGCAGCCTTGTAATAACTCGTGTGGGATCAGCTCAGACTGCAGTAAAAAAATTCGAGGACAGAGATTCAATTGTTTTTCATTTATTGGGCTGAGACCGGTCCGCCCCCCTCTTCTTTTTTTTCTTTTGAAACCCCATACAAAAAACAAGCTTTGTTTTAAAGCATGTCATCAAAGGTTTGTGTGCATGTTCGGTCCTTCAGAGGATCAGCAGATCAACATTCCAAAGTGTAGATGAATTATATAGAGTGCAGTATTGTTATTTTGTTGTTTCTCTTTGTGCTTGGTATAGCTCCCTGTGTACAATGTAGCACACACAGTTAAATCCTAGGGCCCACAAACCTCATCAATGAATGAATGCGGTTCCCCCTTTTAGATTTCAAACAGAATTTGCCGACAGAAATACTATGTTGATATTTTTAATGACATTTCTCAGAAAATTCAAAAAGAGTTCAATTTCCATAGATATATATTCCATTCTGCTGAGCAATATAGGTTCATGGCATTTACTGGATTTGAAAAGATATTGTTTTGCATCATTTTCTCATGTGATGACACTAAAATTGACTACTTGTATACTAGTTATGTCACTTAAGACAGGACAGTGTCTCCTTAACGTTGGGTGGCCCTTGAGGTTCTCTTCGTGATGTTTTATGTTATTTATTGAGTTGGAAAAAAATCACAACCCACACATGGAAAATTGGTCTCATACCACGAACCGCTTAAGAGATTTCTTTAAAAGAAACAAAATATATATTTTGTTTTGGAGCTGATGTTTGGCTTGAACAGGAAATCAAATAAATTTAATATGTACATAATATACAAATGAAAGGTGATGTACTTTTTACGATGTAATAAATATAATGTAAATGTTGTTGTCTTATTACTCCCACAAGTCTCCAGTAATGCATTAGGTCAGTGGAAGTCAGTCACTATCAAATGATTTCAAGATACATACACAAACAGTGGAACTTCAAAAGTCTGCGTGACAACTGGAGTGAGACTAACCCATTATTCTTCCTACCTTGAGTGTGTCTAGTACTTTACAAAGACTCTCCCAAAAGCAAATGATGTAAAACATTTTATTTCAAAGCAGAATGAGAACCAAATTTTTTCTTTTTTTGTAACTAGTGTATCAGAAACTACAGAAGCCACGAAATAACTTCTATTTGTACATGGAATGTAAAAACATCTGTGACACAGCAACCATAATGGCAAACTTAAGGGACTTAAATTACCTAATCTATAAGGGACAGCAACATAAAGGTCAACAGCTTTCCACTCAACTCACATTTCCCTCTTAATTTCACTTAGATCCACTACTGTTATCGACAGTGGCCTGGAAGTGAAACATTTTTACATTTCAGAAAACAAATTAACAAAAGACGAAGCACCTGAAAAGGGAACGTCCCATTTCACAGACGTTAGAAATCCTACGCCCTTTCTCGGCAAGACCTGCCCCGCTTCAACATGATTGGCTCCTGCATTGCGGGAAGGGTAGGCTACGCAGATGTAACGAGATGTCCATCCCAAATAGCGATCGTATATATGGACGCCCTGAACAGCGAGCCTATATAGGCATTTGATGCTGTATATACAATATATTGTACTTGATCACATTTCTTCAACCATAAAATGGTAGATTAAGAGTTGAGGAAGAAGCAGGTTGTTAAAGAGAGGAGGCTGGCGAGAAATAAAAAGGGAAAATGTGGATATTTGCAAGGAAGCTGCTGGCTCCATTAATTTTTTTAATGTACCGAGAGAGGGATCTACCTTGCATACATTCTGGTCACAAGCTATGCTTTTCCTCGACACACACATACATTATGAATATAGTTTAGCATTGACGTTAAACAACATTTGATGCTCTATGTACTATTTAGGACTTGAGCCGAGGCAACGCGGCAGCACGGCTCGCAAACCCGCAAATGTATTTTCAGCGTAGGGGAATTGAATTTAATTGAATGTAAGATGGGATGTGAAGACGCCGTGCAACGGAGATTCTAATTTTTAATCGCGTCAAAACCAGTGGCCGACCGATCGGCCGCTCAAGGAAACGGTTGCCAAACCACGCACATTGCGCCATAGTTCAGTCAGGTTCGGCGGCGGTGCTCGGTGTTCGCTAGCCTTACTCTCCATAATCCGAACCTTAACTCATCCTAAACTGCCGTAACCCCAACCCAACTCCTAAACCTAACCATAATAAACTTCTTAGTTTAAAAAAAAAATGATATTTGGGATGGACATCTCGGTGGTACATCTGCGTAGCCTACCCTTCCCGCGATGCAGGAGCCAATCATGTTGAAGTGGGGCGGGTCTTGCGTGGCATTCCTAAGAATGTCTGTGAAATGGGATGTTCCCTTTCCAGGTGTTTCCTGAAATGTAAAAGTGTTTCACAATTTCTTATATTGTTTTGCATTTCCAGGCCACCGTAGTTATCAGCTATCGACACCATCGGCAAGACACACCAAGAAAAATCAACAACTAAGATCCTCACTTGGAGTCCAACTTTGCCATTTCTTGAAGGTAGATCCCGATGCTCTCGCTGTCAAACACAACAAAGTATATGTTTTTCAGAGAGGAGTTGGTGGATGACACAAAGTGGTTGGAGATGGCCTTGAGGATGAGCTGGGCAGCTGTTGGCTTTGGAAATCCATTCCTGTGGGGGAGGTTTTTGTCAGGGCAGTTGGCACAATGAAGACTCAGAACTACAGTTGGTTGCATGTTGGGAAAATGTAAACAAAGCACAAGGTTCTATTTAGCTAAACGGGCTGGTGCACTCAATATTTTGCATGTTCCACCCATCGCATTAAGCAGTCTGCAGTGTTTCTTTATTTCCGATATATATTTTATATTTAATGCAGCATCAACTACAAATAAATTAGAGCTGTCCCAATCCGATCAACCACAGCTGCACGAGACATACAGCGGCTGAAATAAGTATTTGACATGTCACCATTTTTCTCAAATATATTTCCAAAGATGTTATTGACATTAAAATTTCACCAGATGTTGGGAACAACCCAAGTAATCCATACAAACAAAGAAAGTAGAACAAATACGTGCGTAATAATGTGAAATGACACCGGGAAAAAGTATTGAACACGCCAACTAGTATTTATTTAATACGTTGTACAAAAGCCTTTTGTTTGCAATGACAGGTTCAAGACGCCTCCTGTATGGAGAAACTAGTCGCATGGATTGCTCCGGTGTGATTTTGGCCCATTCCTCCACACAAGCAGTCTTCAAATCTTGAAGGTTCCGTGGGATCTTTTATGAACTTGAGTTTCAGTTCTTTCCATAGATTTTTGACTGGAATCAAGTCACGTGATTGGCTGGGCCATTCTTGCAGCTTTATTTTTTTTTCTTTGAAACCAGTTGAGAGTTTCCTTGGCAGACAAGGGGCTGGATTGCTGTTTAATTATTGATAGATTTTCCATGTGTTCAATACTTTTACCCTGTTTCATTTCACATTTTTACACACAACTTAATTTCTGATCTTATTTGTTCTACTTTCTTCGTATGTATGGATTACTTGGGTTGTTCCCAACATCTGGTAAAATTTTCAGGTCAATTGCACCTTTGGAAGTAGATTTCGTGAGAAAAATGGTGACGTGTTAAACAATTATTTCAGTCGCTGTATCGCCATATAAAATGGTATCATGTTGGGATAGTTGTATTAAAATATATGTACAAACAAAAGACAATTTACACTTTTCTTAAGGCATTGGATCAGGATTCGGTTTCGGCAGATACTCAAACTACCGTGACTCAGACTGGCGTGCAAAAAAAAAAGGAAATGTGACTACATCCTTCTAACATTACACAAAAACATTAGGAGCACTTTCTTTTTGTTAGTTCGTTTGTGGACACACAAACAAATATTGAGCCCTCGACGTCACTATCGGGCATAATCTGTGGGAGCTTCCTACGTGTATATCCACCAGACTACAGTGGGCACGGAAAGTATTCGGACCCCCTCACTCTTTGTTATATTGCACCCATTTGCTAAAATCATTTTAAGTTCATTTTTTTCCTCATTAATGTCAGCCATGCAAACACCGGAGGCATGAAAAGGGTGACAAAAAAACAAAAAAAAACTTTAAGGGGGTCTGGGGGATCCCCCAAGCCCCCGCAGAGAATTTTCTTTTATTTTAACATAAATTAAGGAACCTGAAAGACTCTAAAGAGTACAATAAGGCAAAAAAATTATAATTCTTCACGCAGAAAGATTTACTTACACCGCTCGAGAACATGTTGATGTACAAATTTAAGATTAAAATTAAATTTGCTTTGTTTTCTTTTGCTTTTCTGTTCGTTTAACAGCGTTCCGTCGCTTAATACATTTAAGATTAACATCCGTATACTAGTTAGATAATTGCAGGCGCGTTTCCTAATTAATACAAGATGTACTAGCGGATCAACTCTTGCCGCCGATGTTACGGGCGCTTGGCCGTTCCGCTGGGACCGCAACCGGGGCCACGACTGATTTCTTACCACAGCATGAACATCAATTAAAAATAAGAAGAAGAATACAAAATAAAATGTGAATGTACAAATTCTGATGTTGTTGTGTGTGTTTACTGCACGGTGTTTTCTCAAGTTATAAGTGGGCTGAAATTACATGTAAGCTGTTGTTTTTGTTCGTCTAAATGTAAACCCAAGTAGCGCAACGTTGCCTTCATGGTAACGACGGCCTTCCCAACATGGCCGCCACGTACGCACGACGATCAGTGGGGCAGGCTTATCTAGCGTGAATACCTATGAAGCCCAATGGAAGACGACGTGTCAGGGCATGTGACTTTCTTGTGTCATTTGATTGGTGAACTAGACTTAAACGTCGCTCGCGCTTAAATCGGATGACGCAAACAGCGCCCGATGCGGAAGTCGAAGTTGTAGTCTCGCGCACGAAATAGTTGATAAATAAGCAATAATTGATCAATAAAAGTAGCGAGAGGCATTTAGATCATTGTAACAGAGTAAAAGTACCGTGACTTATTAACAGCAGAAGCGGCGGACGTTTTTTTCTGGTCTCGTCAACTCCTGTGACTTCGAGCGCACAGGCGGAACCTCAGGCCGCATATTCGTCCGCGGCGGAGTAATATTCACAATTACATCTGTGTGTGGATGGTGGATGTGTGGAGCTGCCAGCGTTCAAGGAGTACACACAGCACCCCATATTGACAGAAAAAAACTGAATTGTTGGAGTTTTAGCAGATTTCTTAAAAAAGAAAAACTGAAATATCACACAGCCATAAGTATTGAGACCCTTTGCTCAGTATTTAGTAGAAGCACCCTTTTGAGCTAAGGCAGCCAGGAGTCTTTGGGGGTATGATGCAACAAGTTTTTCACACCTGGATTTGGGGATCCTCTGCCATTCTTTCTTGCAAATCCTCTCCAGTTCTGTCAAGTTGGATGGTGAACGTTGGTGGGCAGCCATTTTCAGGTCTCTCCAGAGATGCTCAATTGGTTTTAAGTCGGGGCTCTGGCTGGACCATTCAAGAACAGTCACAGAGTTGTTCTGAAGCCACTCCTTCGTTATTTTAGCTGTGTGCTTAGGGCCATTGTCTTGGTGGAAGGTGAACCTTCGGCCCAGTGTGAGGTCCTGAGCACTCTGGAGAAGGTTTTGGTCCAGGACATCCCTGTACTTGGCCGATAATACCAATATGCCCCTTGGTGAAAATGAGTTTGATACCCTTGGCTGAGACCATTTCAAAGGCGTGTGTGTTTTACTTGTTTGACGCCAGCACTTGGTGTTCTGAAGGCTTTGGGCAGATTACATTTACATGGGACTGTATTGGACAGGTGATGAGCAGTGCCTGTTTTTTTTTCCACACATACCGCTTAGAATTAAGGCCAAAAAGTTTTGTCTTGGTCTCATCAGACCAGATCATCTTATTTCTCACCATTTCTCTCCACTGCAGTGATGGTTGACTTTCTAGAACTTTCTCCCATCTCCCGACTGCATCGCTGGAGCTCAAGCCACAGTGATCTTTGGGTTCTTCTTTACCTTTCTCACCAAGGTTCTTCACCCCCGATTGCTCAGTTTGGCCAGACGGCCAGCACTAGGAAGGGCTGTGGTCATCCCAAACGTCTTCCATTTAAGGATTATGGAGGCCACTGTGCTCTTAGGAACCTTAAGTGCAGCAGACGTTTTTTTTGTAACCTTGGCCAGATCTGTGCTTTGCCACAATTCTGTCTCTGAGCTCTTCAGGCAGTTCCTTTGACCTCATGATTCTCATTTGCTCTGACATGCACTGTGAGCTGTAAGGTCTTATCTTGACAGGTGTGTGGCTTTCCTAATCAAGTCCAATCAGTATAATCAAACAATTTTTCGGAAGAAATGGACAGCACCCGAGTTAAATATACGAGTGTCACAGCAAAGGGTCTGAATACTTATGGCTGTGTTAAATTCCATTTTTTTCTTTTTTAATCAATCTCCAAAAATTTCAACAATTCCGTTTTTTTCTGTCATTATGGGGTGCTGTGTGTACATTAATGAGGGAAAAATGAACTTAAATTATTTTAGCAAATGCCTGCAATAGAACAAAGAGTGAAAAATTTAAGGGGGTCTGAATACTTGCCGTACCCACTGTATGTTCTTCTTTGTCTCTTAAGTGTTTACTCTTTTTACATAGTGCCCCCTAGTGATCACACTGAGACCCTGTGATACAGGCTACATTTAAGTGAAATTAATGGCAAGACCGAAAAATATGCAGTGGGATGTTAAAATGTCAGTAATGACAATTTGTTTCTCCAAAATGTGTTATATTTGAGTATGCCATGTTTTTAAAAAAAAGTTTGTTTTTGAACAATTTTTGGTCAAATGAAACATTTTCATCACAATAGCAAGTTGTAATGGTAATCAAGTATCAATACGCTGTATCGTCGAGTTCTCAAATGTAAGTAGTTGCATGTCTCCATGAAAGTGGTATCAGTGAATCCGTAGTCTATAAGCCACTATTTGAAGAACTGTGGTAATCTTGGGCTCATTTATTGAACGCCCAGCCATCATACATCCAGAACTGTTTGAAGTTGCTGATGTCTAAGTCAGTTTAGCGCATGCGTCCTCACCGTCCGGCAGGGAGTGACGGGAAAGCCAAAGACTTGAGCTTCTTCTCCTCTGCAGCCGAGAGGCAGTTCTCCACGGTCTTTTCTAGGTGTTCCTCACACTTCTCTGACCCCCACTGAGGAAAATTGCAGTGAATGATGACGCGGGCCGTCATTCCACTGGCCTGGCTCACTGCCACTGCATAGGGAAAACACGTTTTACATTGAAATCCAGCATTTCTGTTTCTTATATATAAAGGATTAGTCTGTTTCATAAAAATAATACTGTTAAATTTACATAGATTTTTTTTTCTGCTTTTTGATTGAAAAATTTAGTGTCCTCGTTTAAAATTTTTGACGCTCCATCTGGTGGCGATGTCCAAATTTGGACCAACAATGGACCATGCCCTAATCCATCACTAATCTCCCTTAACACAATAGTAAAGTCCTAACTACAGAAAATAATTGTATGAAAAACTATAGTGTTCTAATTCCGTTCGCTGTTAGTAAACTCAAAATGTTATGTCATATGTCAGGATGGACCGAGGATCCCTCATATAATACATTTTGAAAAAAGCACGTTATTGATATGGCTTGGGGGTGGCACGGCGGCCATTCTGTCTCACTCATTTGAAGCCCAGAAATGTATTTTTAGCGCGAGTAAAGCTTATGTGCATTTTGATTGTCTGTAATCTATGACAGTATGTTCCGGCGATTCCAATTTTGAAGCGCAGAAAAACCAGTGGCCAATCGATTGGCCACTCGTGAAAACAGATGCCACACCACGCACGAGTGACAGTTCAGTCGAGTTCAGCTATGCCCTTCAGTGCGCGGAAGCATTAAGAGCCAATACCAGACTTCCATCATCTCAGTCAGCCAATCATGAAATGTATGTTTACCATTTGTATTGACTATTTTTTGTAAATATTTTCAAACATGCCAATACCAGAGATTACAAAATGCTGATAAGCCCGTCAGCTCCTCTAACGTCTTGCTTCAGTAGTTCTTTTTTTATATTTAGTGAATGCCCGATTCATTTCCCGCGCTGGTGCAGTTGGAAATGAGGCATTTTGCCGAGCAATGGGCGGAGCGGAGTTGTAAAACACTCACTAAAATATGATTTTGAGTTTCTGTAGCATGAAATAGTCATAGAATAATTACTGTGTCAATGAACACAATAATAAAAATGGCGGCCAATGAACAACATCTCCGTCTTTTCGAGGAGCCGTTGGCTACCAGCAGCTGTGTGGGTGGTCACGACCCGGCACCCCTCTCGTCCTCTCGTGGAGGGTTTCTCGTAGCCGGCTGCCGCGACTTCCTGAATCTCCCTACAGACATCAATCGCCAGTGACATACAGCCGAGGTCCGGAGACATGACACGAAAAGTACGATCAAGATGAGAAAAGAGGAAGAAGAGCAGGACGACAGCCGACAAACGTATTCAATGTCCGGGACGCGACCCCTCTCCCCCGGGCACATTGAGCCATTGGATATGTGGAGGCACTTTTTAATGCTGCACAAACAGTACGTGCTGGACTCGGGACAGCCTACGTCATATCGTAGCGACGGAACGTTTTGTTGTAATGCGGAATTCCAGGGGGCGTCAAGAATCGCAGAATAAAGCTTTAAATTCAATTGCACTTCACAACCGTAGGCACAGCCCGGCAGCAAAACACACGAACACTGTTTTAACACACTATCCTCACACATCAGTGTACGGACAAAGGGATAAAAGATCGACGCGGTCAGTACCAGATGCCACCTCCAAAGGTCCCTGTGCTTTCCGTAGCTCCTTCACTTCTTCCAGGAATTCTTGGCCTCCTGCCTTTTCCAAAGCGTTGCCTGCCAGCAATACAGCACAAATCAGATGAGTGCATGGAAGGCCGAAACATGTCTTCAAAGTGCTGCCTCCTCACCTACGCCATCTTTGAGGTCCATCTCTGCATTTGTTGGGTTAATTATAGCATCCACCTTGATTGTTCCAATTTTGCCGATTTCAGTCACTGTAAGAGAAAGCTGTGGTTCCCAACCATCACCAGCTTAGTATGAGTACCACTTTGTGTAATAGCGATAATGAAATGGCTGACATGATATTGGCCCAAAGTAAAAGAAATGTGCCTTTCGCAGTTCACATTACTTATTATTTATTATCTTTACAGGTCAGTGTAGTGCAGTTTGTCACTTGCACATGTCGGATACAGTTAGCTTTATTGGCTATATGATTTTAATGGGGCGGCAATGACTAACATAAGTTTAAATCGGGCTTTTGTTTTTCGTAGAGTAAGAAACCTTACGGAGTAATCTCAACTCATACATTTGGTAACTTGCCAAATTGCTTGAGGATACAAAGAACATGACGAGAAAGCCACTGTTTAAAAACAAGCCACAGTCAGTTTCATGAAATCAATTCACAAATAACAACCTTAGCCCGGCGAAGAGCGAATGCACACAAAAATATTGATAGGAACAATGCAAGTAGAGCGCAACGTTCAGCTTCATTTTCTACAATTAGAGTAGTGACGTTAAAAACATCATCGCAATCAATACTGGGCTGCCACAATGCGATTCTCTGAATACATAGCCAGGACCGTCAGTGTGAGGAACTGGCCCAGTGCTTAAGGCAGGAAATGGCCTGTTCACACCATGTCTGCATGGGCTGTTGCTCATGTCATTCATGTATAAATTTAAATACAGCAATAATATAATAAATAACGAGTTCACAAATGTCATTTATTGCAGGGTTTTCCAGAACGTAACCACTGCGATAAACAAGGGCTTACTGTCTTACCTTTTGACCAAGGAACAGGCTCTTGGCTGAGAGGATGGTAAATCCATCTCCTGGACCATCTTCCGCCGTGGAGTTTGGTACAGATTCTTTGTCGTTGTCCGTGCGCTTCACCATGTGGAGAAACAAAAACAGTTCAATGAAACTCAAATTACACCTTAACCAAAACCATTACAGAGTGTTACATATGAAGTCAAACTTTGCCGAGGTAGCTACTGTCTGTATCTAGTGCACACACTCTGCCGACCAACCTTTGACTTTCGCCCTCGTTTGCCCTTAACCTTTTTCAAGGGTTTGACGGCTTTGGTGCTTTTGGAGCGTAATTCCTGCTTCTCGGGGACGGATGCCTGGCTGTCCACTTTGACTCTGCTTCCTCTCTTCTTGGAAAGAAGCTCTGGGTGAATGCGAGGCAGCACTCCTCCATTTGATATGGTCACGCCCCGAAGAAGCTAGCAAACATTACCATTGAACCAACTCATACTGAAAGCTATTTTTTATACTGCATTGTAGTTTTTTTCCTCAATTTATCATTATATGCAGAGTATGAACTGGAACTGGAACTGGAACAGAGCATAAACAAATGTCTTGCACATGTGCAATTCCAATGAAGTTGGGACATTGTGTTAAACAAATAAAAACACAATACAATGATTTGCAAATTATGTTCAACCTATATTTAATTGAATACACTACAAAGACAATATTTAATGTTCAAACTGATCAACTTTATTTTTTTCAGCAACTAATCATTAACTTAGAATTTTATGGCTGCAATACGTTCCAAAAAAGCTGGGACAAGTGGCAAAAAAGACTGCGAAAGTTGAGGAATGCTCATCAAACACCTGTTTGGAACATCCCACAGCTGAACAGGCTCATTGGGAACAGGTTGGTGCCATGATTGGGTAGAAAAGGAGCTTCATTCCCAAGCAAAGATGGGGCGAGGTTCACCTTTTTGTGAACAAGTGCGTGAGAAAATAGTCGAACAGTTTAAGGACAATGTTCCTCAACGTACAATTGCACGGAATTTAGGGATTTCATCATCTATGGTCCATAATATCATCAAAAGGTTCAGATAATCTAGAGAAATTGCTGCATGTAAGCGGCAAGGCCCAAAACCAACATTGAATGCCCGTGACCTTCGATCCCTCAGGCGGCACTGCATCAAAAATCGACTTCAATGTGTGAAGGATATCACCACATGGGCTCAGGAACACTTCAGAAAACCAATGTCAGTAAATACAGTTCGGCGCTACAGCCGTAAGTGCAACTTGAAACTCTACTATGAAAAGCAAAAGCCATTTATCAACCTCACCCACCCCACAGAAACGCCGCCAGTTTCTCTGGGCCCGACTGATGCAAAGTGGAAAAGGGTTCTGTGGTCCGACGAGTCCACATTTCAAATTGTTTTTGGAAATTGTGGACATCATGTCCTCAGGGCCAAAGAGGAAAAGAACCATCCAGACTGTTATGGACGCAAAGTCCAAAAGCCGGCATCTGTGATGGTATGGGGCTGTGTTAGTGCCAATGGCATGGGTAACTTACACCATTAATGCTGAAAGGTACATACAGGTTTTGGAGAAACATATGCTGCCATTCAAGCAACGTCTTTTTCATGGACGCCCCTGCTTATTTCAGCAAGACAATGCCAAACCACATTCTGCACGTGTTACAACAGCGTGGCTTTGTAGTATAAGAGTGTGGGTACTAGACTGGCCTCCCTGGAGTCCAGACCTGTCTCCCATTGAAAATGTGTGGCCCATTATGAAGCGTAAAATACGACAACAAAGACCCCAGACTGTTGAACAGCTGAAGCTGGAAATCAAGCAAGAATGGGAAAGAATTCCACCTACAAACCTTCAACAATTAGTGTCCTCAGTTCCCAAACGTTTATTGAATGTTGTTAAAAGAAAAGGTGATGTAACACAGTGGTAAACAAGACCCTGTCCCAGCTTTTTGGGAACGTGTTGCAGCCATAAAATTCTAAGTTAATGATTATTTGCTAAAAACAATAAAGTTTATCTGTTGGAACATTAAATATCTTGTCTTTGTAGTGTATTCAATTAAATATAGGTTGAACATGATTTGCAAATCATTGTATTCTGTTTTTATTTGTGTTTAAAACAACATCCCAACTTCATTGGAATTGGGGTTGTAGCTGCATTAGGATCTTACCACTACAAAGTACTTTTGAGTTTAAAATAATGTGTTCATTTTATCCAAAGCCGCTCATAGAATGTAGTTACCTGGTTAAGCTCCTCATCATTGGCCACAGCCAGCTTAATATGTCTGGGAGTTATTCTGCCTTTCTTGTTGTCTCGCGCAGCATTTCCGGCTAACTCCAAAATCTCAGCTACGAGAGAAAACAGTGGAAATCCATGACACATACAGTATGTTAATTTGCATTTGAACTCATGTACTCTTCGCTTTGTGATCCCCATTCTCTTAGGAACAGTTGTAGAAAAGATGAGCCAACACTTATTCTCTCTGTCACAGTCTGCCATGTCAGCCAATCACAGTATGTCAGCCACAGTCAGCTAGACCCCCTAGTTAAGGCTTTGTTGATGATGCAATCATCATTGCCAGTGTTTGACAAGCCATCCACACAAGACGCTTCAAGCCTACCCCATGAATACACTCCACTTTTCGACCACGTGTTCTGCCATATCAAGTTTGCCTGTTCCTGTGGCTGTTTGCCCAGCCTTCTGCCTCCGACCTCGTTTTGCCTCAACGCGTTTGTGTCCCAGTCGCCGTGGCTGTTGGGGATTCTGCTACAAAGACAACTGAGTGTAACTTTCCCCGCCCTGCTCTCTGTGAATTGGGATTTAAGACAAGAATTATGTGTAAGCATTCCTGCCCTGCTATCTGTGGATTACGGAGCATTACATGACTTTGGCCCAACAAAAATTCCCAATCATCAAGGCGCCAACCTCTCAACTGTGAGGTTGAATGCTCTGTATCCTGGCTTTAAAGTGACCCGTCACAGCTGATCTTAAAGCCATTATTTAAGTCATTTCCATTCCAGTGGCTCGGCGTGCTGCATTTGGGCCCTATACCACACTTGCCTCGTGTCACTCTTACAGGGCAATGCGGACTATCGATGCGGTGGTCTTAACAATTCAAAACAACAGATTTGAATGCTATGACACAAAAGAAAATCATAAGAATAAAGCATGAGTCTAAAAAAATGAAAGGGGTCTTTCTAATTTCAGAATGCACAAGGTACACCCTTGGACTCGTCACCAATCGGTCGCAGGTCATCCAACCATTCACACTCACATGCACACCTATGAAGAATATAGAGGCTTCAATCTACCGAACATGGAATGTGGCAGGAAGTACGAGCCTCTGCAGAAAACCCAACAAGCACGCAAGCAAACTTGACACAGGAGGGCCTGAGCTGAGTGTTCACTACTCCACTGCACGTGCACTAGGCTTTACACGATCACGTTTTTGGGGCCGATCAGCGAGTTACAAAAAAACGGTAACCGATCACAAGATGGAGTAATGTGTCTATTTAAATGACTTGTTCATTTACTGTATATACTTGTGTACTGTGTAATGAGTCTCTTCAACAAAGGTATTCTCTATTCTGATCATTTATTCTAATCAGTCAGGTTAAACCAATATTACAACATGACAGAAATAATGGGGGCTAACTTACTGTAATAAAATTACTTTATTGTAATTACATTCCTTCACATACACCAAAACTTTAGAGCATGATTCGACAAAACGCCGCATGTTTACGTACAACCGTTCATGCTAGCACTAGCTTGCTAGGCTACATAACGCTTTGTGGCCTGCTTGTAAGCCGTATTGTCTTAAAAGTAGGTGAAATATTCTGTACACGATGGCGACACGGAGTAAATGTCTTTCGCGAGTCATTGATCGGCTCGGCGAATTATGACATTGAAGCCGATCAGCATAAAATTCAAATTATCGGCCGATACCGCTCAGATCGGTGTAAAGTCTGATGTGCACCTACAAATTCATTACATTTTAGAAAATAAAATTAAACTTAGGGTTTATGTAAAATAGAGGATATTGTCCAATGGCAGTCCGCAGATACGAAGATGAACAGGCACAGAAAAATCTCAATGCATTAGTCCATTTACTATTTAGCCAAAGTTAAGTTTAAATGGAAGGCGTTGCAGAAACACTGGAAAAGAAATGAATAGAGACATCGTGCTGTCATCCTACCTGCCAAGTACTCGATGACCGCTGCCATGTAGACGGGCGCCCCCATGCCGATGCGATATTTATGTGTGCCAGTGCGCAGATACCTCATCATTCGGCCAACAGGGAAGATGACCCCTGCCCGGGTTGAGCGGGACAGCTTGGTGGCCTTCTTTTTCCCCCCTCTGGCAGACATCTTGATCTGGAGTACCACATTAGGGAAGAGACAGAGTTAAGTCAAATCAAAAGGAGACACTTGGACACAACCTGTATTCTTCCGCCTTTCTAAAAGATATAAATGTCCAGTTTTAATTGACATTGTCAGATAGGTATGCATTTGACAGTGTGGTACCGTTTATGATTGTGGGTGTTGCATACTCTGGGCCACATTCTCCCGTTTGCGCCCAAGTCTCCTTTTTACGCACTCGGCCCGTGTGTCGTAAAAGTGCGCTGGTTTTCCGACACACCCCCCCCGTGTGTACCGGGCGAACACGGGGAGGCTTCGAGAACTGCCAAGTGGAGTTTCCCTGAGACATGCGATTGCCATAGAAAACCATTTGGAAGATGTGTCGCCTCTGGGGTGCGGATGAGGAAACGCCAAGTCTTTGATGGAACGCGTGCTCCGCCGGACATGAGAGGGAATGCCTGCGCGTCTTTATGACTTATGCACACGGGAGAATATGCAAATAAGACAGCTGGTTAATTTATTCTGTACTTCCAACTTTGCAGGAGCAGTTTGGGTAAGGCCTGTTTTGTGCCCCGCTGCAACGTTTTCTTGAAATTCACGGCCTTAACGTGTCCCAATACTTCTGTCCACTGAGCATACGTCACGATATGATTTTTTATTTTTTTTTTTCTATTCATTTTTCAGAACCATCTGATGACGGTTGAGATTCAGGCAAGGGTCGCAAGCACCCGGCATTGCATTATTTGGGAACACTGCGACGCGTGTCAACGCCGATCACGCATCACGTCGGTGTCCGCACTAACTCGCGCGGGATCCTGGGGCTGGCATTTCGGCGGAGGAGTACAAACACAGTTCACGGAGCCAACGGGGCTAAGCACAGCTCAACGTAGCTACGCAGACGCTAGTATGAGCATTCCTGCCATTTATTTTGCTCAAAAGCCATCCCCGGTGGTAATAACTGAAGCAACACTTGCTGACATTAACCAAATACCGAAATATAGCGCCTGTATATTCAATAAAACCAGCGAGTCGGTTGTGTCAAATTACTCCGCTCATCTGGGCTTGTCCTGTTCTTCTTCTACATTTTCCTCCATAACACACTTCGACGAGGCTCTCGGGCCCACTTACGTTCTCAAATATGTTATATGTCCCTACTGACGAGCTCACCGGACGCGGAGAGGAAGCGGCAGAGGGTTCCCGTCAGCCCAACGTAACGGTGCGTGGGGTGAGGGGGGGGGGGGGGGGAAGACAAATGGCCCAAGTTGTCTACCTGTTTTTCTGTCCTCCTGGTCACGCGAGACGAGCACGCGCCAACGCCACAGCAGACGAAACCTCAGCGACAGCGACACGGCTCGCGAAGTCTTAATTGGCCGCTGTGGCGTCCACTGGCCGAGGTTGGTTTTCCACTCGGAGGGAAGGAAAAAAATAATAATAAAAAAAAAATAAAAAAAATACCGCAAGAAGGACTCGCACCGACCGGACGCGGGCTGGCTCTGTGCTACTGATGCTCCAGAGGGGAAAAAAGTCGACGAGAACGCCCCCAGTAGTAGGAAGGGGACGCCTCGAAAGCCATTGTAAACAAACAAACAAACAAACAAACAAAGGGAAGTTGACATTTTGGGCTATGGGGGGGAGCGAGTGCAAAGGAAAACCGCATTAGGCTGCGGCAAACGCACAACACGTCATTGCACATAAAATCATATTCGACATTGGGTGTTTTTTTTTTTTTTTTTTTTTCCTGCTCATGTCACAATACTTGAGTGGAACCTGCGAGATAGAACGCATTTGGAGCAACAAAAAAAAATAAAAAAATAAAAAATTGGAAAGGAAAAGACAATATCTTGTGAGTATATTTAAAGTGAGGTTTTTTTACAATATCTTTTCTCAAGTCGTGATGTGAAGTTGATGTTATTTCAAGGTATATTTGCATGTTAAAACTAGATATATATGAGTGTGTGTGCGTGTGTATTCATCCAGCCATCCATTTTACGTACGGTTTATCCTCACGGGGGTCGCGGGCGCGCTGGAGGCGGGTTACACCCCGAACTGGTCGCCAGTCAATCGCAGGGCGCATGTAAACAAACAACCATTCGCACGCACATTACACACACACTCACACCGTCCCTGCCCCCTCAACATGGCCTCAACATGCCCCCCTGCTCCTCTGTCAATCTTCTCATCTCCTCGATGCCACTAACATGAAAACAGAGGAGTGAGGAAGTTGCAAAATGAGATGAGCGCCAACGTTTTGGTGCGCGTTGCCAACTGCTAAGCTAGCTGTCGGCCAATCAGAAATTGCACCGAAGTGCTAAAAAGTTATGACGCGAGTCTTTGTCAGCCAATCGCTTGTAATGTGTCAAGCGAAGCCTTCAGATGATTATGGGCTCTGTGGACAGCTGCTCATAAAGTTTTTTTTTTGTTTTTTTTCATACCGGCCCTCGGAGAAATGCGCCCTGGCCCGCTGCCCATTGCGCCCATATCAAAAACCACCACTGGCGACAATAGTTACTAATCACCAAAACTGTATTTTGTCTTCATGCTATAGTGCAATAGCTTTGATTTCAACAATTAGTCATAAAAGTATGGCAAGTTTCTTGTTTATTTGTTTAATTTTATGATGTAGCATATTTGTACTATACGAGTGACAATGGTACTGATCAGTAAAATCAGAATCAGAATCATCTTTATTTGCCAAGTATGTTAAAAACACACAAATAATTTGTCTCCGGTAGTTGGAGCCGCTCGACAACAGACAGTCAATTAACTGAGAATACTTTTGAGACCTAGAAACACAGTCACTGAGGAATAAAAGGTTATCAGTAATATGGAAATGCCGATTGTGCAAATTATACCAAGTCCTCTAGCAGTTTAGAGCAGTTTGAAATGACTAATAGAACAAGAGTCTGGTACAGTGACCACTGTGCAAATGGCTCAGAGACTTCAAGAAATGTATGCAGTTTAAAGTCACTAGTAGTGTGATAATCTGGGACAATGTTGATTGTGCAAATGGTGCAGATATTTGTTAATCACATGAGTGGCCAGTATTGGTCAACAAAAGATATGCAAGTAGTGGAGTGTCGCGAGACTACTACAGTGAGTGCACGAATAATGCATAAATTGGCCCGACAGAGATGTGACAACAATTCTTAAGACAAAATTGGCGGCATGTTACAATGGAAAAGTAAATTAACTGTTTAACAAGTTTATGGCAAGAGGGAAGAAGCTGTTGGAATGTCTGCTAGTTTTAGTTTGCATTGTTCGATAGCGCCTACCTGAGGGAAGGAGCTGGAAGAGGTGGTGACTAGGATGTGGAGGGTCCAAGAGGATTTTGCATGCTCTTGTCTTAGTTCTGGCAGTGTGCAAGTCCTCAAGGGTCGGTAGTGGGGGTACCAACAATTTTTTCAGCAGTTTTGATTGTCCATTGCAGTAGGAGTTTATCCTTTTTTGTGGCAGCACCAAACTGGACTGTGACGGATGAACACAGGACTGACTGATTCGATGACTGCTATGTAGAACTGCCTCAACAGCTCTTGTGGCAGCCCATGCTTCCTCAGAAGCCGCAGGAAGTACATCCTCTGCTGGCCTTTTTGAGGATGAAGTTGATGTTGGTCTCCCACTTTAGGTCCTGAGAAACTGTAATTCCCAGGAAGTTGAAGGTCTCGACGGTTAACACAGGGCAGTTGGACAGTGTGAGGTGTTTCTGTGGCGAATGATGTTTCCTGAAGTCCACAATCTTCCCTACAGTCTTGAGTGTGTTCAGCTCCAGGTTGTTTCAGCCACACCACAGCTCCAGCCGCTCCACTTCCTGTTGATGCGCAGACTCGTCACCGTCTTTGATGAGGCCAATGACTGTGGTGTCGTCTGCAAACTTCAGGAGTTTGAGGTCGTCCGTGTAGCGAGAGAAGAGCAGCGGAGAGTGGACACATCCTTGGGATGCCCCGGTGCTGGTGTTGCGTGTAGATGAGGTGGTGTCCCCCAGCCTCACCTGCTGTGTCCTGCCTATCAGGAAGCTGTAAATCCCCTGGCAGATGGCAGGCGAGATGCTCAGCTGGAGAAGTTGGAGGAGAGGAGTTTGGGGTTGATGGTGTTGAACCCAGAGCTGAAGTCCATGAACAGGATCCTCGCGTAGATCCCCGCGCCGTTGAGGTGTTCTAGGATGAAGTGCAGTCCCATGTTGACTGCGTCATCCACAGACCTATTTGCTAGGTAGGCAAACTGCAGGGGGTCCAGCAGGGGACCTGTGACGCTCTTGAGATGGTCTAGCACGAGGCGTTCAAATTACTTCATGACCTCAGATGTCAGGGCGACAGGCCTGTAGTCATTCAGACCCGAGATTGTAGGTTTCTTGGGGACTGGAATGATGGTGGAGCGTTTGAAACAGGATGATACTTGGCACAGTTCCAGAGATCTATTGAAGATCTGTGTGAAGATTGGAGCGAGCTGGTCCGCACAGACTTTGAGGCAGGATGGGGACACAAGGTCTGGACCTGCCGCTTTGTTGATCTTTTGTTGTTTGAAGTCTCACATCCTGTCCGTGGATGGTCAACGCAGGAGGGGCAGTCACACGTGTGATGGTTGTCGGTGGTGCGGCTGGGTGGGTATGGAGTGTGATAGTTTCCTTTTCAAATCTGCAGTAGAAGGTGTTCAAGTCGTCAGCTAATCCTTTATTGTTCTCTGCTTGGGGGGGATGGTCGCTTGTAATTGGTTAGCGATTGTAATCCACACCAGACTGATGTAGAGTCGTTAGCGGTAAACTGTGTAGCAAATACGCCCAATGGAACACGTTGTCAACGGCAACCCCACTGGGTGATAACCCTGCATTCCTCTCTTCTGTCCCTCATCAAGACACAGGAAACCTGGTTTTCTTATCAACTGAACCAGAAATTAATTAACAGTCGCTACCCCCCAGCCATTCTGACAGATTGCTCTCCAACAAAGACCTTTTTCTGCATAGCTAATATACCGAACCAAGCGTTTTGGTAACCCTGCTTTCAAATGTGACTGTTCAAGACAGATTGACAACAATGGAATTACTATTTCCCGCCTTTTTCAGGAACTCAAATAACGTGCAATGAACCATATTTATTTAATGTCCCACCGGATGCTCTGAGCTCATTAGTGGAGGGCGGACGACAGCCGCTGGCATTTGAGAGTAACTACAAGCCAGGGACTAGTGCCCACAGTTTTCACCAAATTTAAATGTCTGTTTGATATTTTACGGCCTTTGCACAAATGCTCCCAGTGTATATCATAATATCATTGTCACTAATGACTGTTTTCCCACAGGTCTGCTGGTTAAATCCATCCATCCATTTACTGAGCCGCTTCTCCTCACTAGGGTCGCGGGCGTGCTGGAGCCTATCCCAGCCATCGACGGGCAGGAGGTGGGGTACACCCTGAACTGGTTGCCAGCCAATCGCAGGACACATACAAACAAACAACCATTCGCACTCTCATTCACACCTACGGGCAATTTAAAGCTGTCAATTAACCTACCATGCATGTTTTTGGGATGTGGGAGGAAACCGGAGTGCCCGGAGAAAACCCACGCAGGCACGGGGAGAACATGCAAACTCCACACAGGCGGGACCAGGGATTGAACTCCGCTCCTCAGAACTGTGAGGCAGACGCTCTAGCTGGTTAAATCTGTTTTGTAAATATGATTGTGTTTACCTCAGAACAAACACAGAAATGTACACAAACGGGCATTAAATGTTATGAGCCACCAAATAAGGCTGAAACTCTCATTGCATAGATTAACCATGGTGTGTAAGACAATGCAAAAGATGGGAATTAATTTCTCTGCTTGCCGAAGACACTGGCTCCCAGCCAGGAAGCCCCATCTCTCCCCATGATGTGCGGGAGGCGCACCGAAACGATCTAGCCCCGGCCGAACCTTTAGCCTGCCTAAATCTTGTTCTGCCCCACTTGAGTGCACCTCGCTGATTACCAAGTAGAAATTGGGTTATGCTAACGGTCACAGAAATTCCAAGCTCTAGCATCGCTCCCCGCACATCCTCATTCCACCCTTACGGCACGAGTTCAGCCTTCTTTACGAATGTTTATCTGTACCCTTTTGTAGTAAAGTCCCTCTGCACTATTTATCCTGTAGCTTTCCCTTGTAGATTTAATTAAACTTTCTCTAAAACTCCACTTCCTGCTGTGCATTTTGTGTGTTTGAGTGAAATAGTAAAACCGCTGTAATCGAGAACTATTCATTTTTATTACTGTCGCGAGCCTTCTAAGTACTGATATTGATCGAGGGTTTTCATCACTTTTCCTAAAATTTATGAATGTAAAAAATGTGTTGCCCTATACGAGACAAAGATAGCTTGATTGTAACTTTAAACGTACGTCGAACTACACCGGAAGTAAACGGAGGCATTCACTTTTCCGACGTATTCTTTTCAAAAGTTAATTACACTGTTATCCAAAACCACTGTTTTTCTATCTTAACTGCATAATTTCTCTTTTTTCTCTTAATTTCTTTAGTCAGCGGGTTTCTAGCTCAATTATACAGGGCTCTATCCCCACTTCGATAGGCGTCCTCTTTAGCCTGGTGAAGTTGCTTAAGTTTGGCAGTGAACCACGACTTGTTGTTATTGAACGTGCGAAATTACTTTGTTGGTACACAAACCTCTTCATAGAAACTGATATAGGATGTGACAATGTCCGTATATTCATCCAGGCTGCCAGTTGAAGTTTCAAAGACACTCCAGTCTGTGCAGTCTAAACAGCTTTGAAGTTCAAGCTTTGCCTCACTGGTCCACTTTGTCACTGTTTTCACCACAGGCTTTGCACATTTAAGTTTTTGCCTGTATGTTGGTATTAAGTATTAAGCAGTGATCAGGTGAGCCCAGAGCAGCACGGGGGATAGCACGGTAGGCGTCATTTAGCGTGGTGTAGCAGTGATCTAGAATGTTGTTTTCCCTGGTAGGACAGTTGATGTGCTGCTTGTATTTAGGGAGTTCGTGGTTGAGTTTAGCTTTGTTAAAGTCCCCAAGAATAATGAGGGGTAAATCTGGGTGCTTTTTTCAATTTCATTGACTTGTTCAGCGAGTGTTAGCAGTGCGGCATTTGTGTTAGCTTGAGGAGGAATGTAGACACCAGCGAGTATGAAAGAAGCGAACTCATGCGGCAAGTAGAATGACTTACAGTTCAAAAACAGCAACTCCAAGTGTGGGCTGCAGTGTTCCGTGATGCAGGCTCCTCGGTATAGTTGGAAGCACGGAAGCATCACGGCGCCATCGGGGACGCGTTCACAAAGCCATGTCTCCGTGAAGCACAGCGTGGCAGAATGTGCGAAGTCTTTACTGGTCTTTGTGAGAAGATGAAGCTTGTCCATTTTGATGGGTAGGGAGCGTAGATGTGCGAGGTGAATCAACGGGAGCGGTATTCGGAATCCTCTCTTTTGGGGCTTGACCTGCACTCCTGCTCATTTCCCCCTGCATCGTCGGATTTGTGAAAGTTAGTGAAAGAAAGTCTGGGGTAGACTCCCTAATGTTTAGCAAGTCCTCCCTTGTGTAAGTGAGTCGCATAATGTCTCCAAAGACGAACAAAAAACACAAAAACATAGACGGTACTAGAGAGCAGGTAACTGAGGCGACCACACGGTTAGGTGCCATTTTGAAAACACTATCTGTAGCTGTTTAAAACTGTTCAATGTGATGATACTATTGCAACATTCTGTCATACATATTTCTTTCGATGATGTAACATACTGTGAGTGATGGTGGTAATGCGTTATTCAAAAAATGCGGTCTGGTGACATCATAAGTAATCTAACGCATTACTTTTTATATGAGTAGTCAGATTACAGTGACTATGAGATACGTGCCAATAGTTACTTTTTGTTTACGAGATCCAGAGCTTAATATGCTTTTGATATTAAAACATGCTATTTTTGCTTGGACAACAGATATTTATCATTAACAAGCTATGCTGCTTGGGAACACGAGGCAAGTCAATAACCAAGCCACTTGATTCAGTCACGGTGCATGTCATAAGTGTAGAGTTTTAGTCTGCCTTTGTTTTCGTAATGACTAATAAAGGAAACACACTATATTCTTAACTATCCCTAACTAAAATGCACACAACGACTAACTGCAAAGATCGAAAAAAGGCAAAATATTTACAAACGGAGCTGTCTGGGGCAATGACGTCACGTGACCTGTTGCATGTTTTCAGCACATAGTCAACTCACGTGTACCCAAGCAGCCAGCGGCGCAAGCACAATGACGCTTCTGTCTGTCGGTCGGTCTGTGAATCACAGCTTTACCACGGAGACTCGCGGAGATGGACGCACGCAGGGCCCTATGTCACACAACGCGCTTACATCACCGATGCGTGGATGCAGAAGTGAAGCTATTCGGTTAGGAGCAGGAAGATGCAATGGGACGCTGAATTGAGAAGATTAAAAAAAAAAAGACAACATGATGAAAGTGTGGATGCATTTCATAGTGAAATGCAAGGCGAGCACTCCTTCGTTGTAACACTGAGCTTTCTCTCCGCCACTTCGTGGGACCCGAGAGAAAAAGGTGAAATTAAAATAGCGCAAATCAGTGAGATTTACATTGGTCTACTTTACTAGCATAAAGAGAGCCGTGTTCATTATGAGCACCGTCGAATGTGTGGCTTTGTTTATTACGAAGCTGACAAGTTCAGTGCACAACCATTTAGCAACCATAACGTTACTTACAGCTGCTTTTGCTCAGTGTAGCCACTGTGTGACATATGGCCAGTATAGTATACTACTATCTGACGAATTGCAAGTGGTAAAACTTTGAATCATGTAGAGTAAGTGAAAAACATGGCAAATGTGGCCAGAGGGGCATAAGAGTCAAGTGAATCAGGTACCCAAACAGAGGACGGTTTTGGTTAAGTCAGATGAAGGAAATATTTGTTTTCTCTTGAGGTTTCTTCACTTTCTTCTTCCTTTCCTTTGGGCTTGTCCCTTTAGGGGTCACCACAGCGCGCCATCCTTTTCCACGTAAGCCTATCTCCTGCATCCTCCTCTTGAACACCAACTGCCCTCATGTCATCCCTCACGACATCCATCAACCTTCACTTTGATATTCCTCTAGCTCTCTTGCCTGGCAGCTCCATCCTCATCATCCTGCTACCAATAAACTCACAATTTCTCCTCTGGACGTGTCCAAACCATCGAAGTCTGCTCTCTCTAACTTTGTCTCCAAAACATCGAACCTCGACTGTCCCTCTGATGAGCTCATTTCTAATTTTATCCAACCTGGTCACTCCGAGAGCGAACCTCAACATCTTCATTTCGGCCACCTCCAGCTCTGCTTCCTGTTGTCTCTTCAGTGCCACTGTCTCTAATCCATACATCATGGCTGGCCTCACCACTGTTTGATAAACTTTGCCCTTCATCCTAGCAGAGACTCTTCTGTCACATAACACACCTGACACCTTCCTCCACCCATTCCAACCTGCTTGGACCAGTTTCTTCACTTCGTGACCACACTCACTATTGCTCTGGACAGTTGACTCCAAGTATTTAAAGTCCTCCACCCTTGCTAACTCTTCTCCCTGTAGCCTCACTCATCCCCATCCACCCCTCTCATTTATGCACATATATTCTGTCTTACTTCGGCTAACCTTCATTCCTGGGCAGCTGTGGCCCAATGGTTAAGATCATCGCCTGCCACCGTGGGTTCAAGGTTCAAGACCCCGACTGAACCATCCGCCAACATCCCCCGGACTCACGGCTGTGGTGTCCTTGAGCAAGACACTAATACCCTGAAATGCTCCCCGGGTGCTTCAGCTGCCCCCTGCTCCAGTGTGTTCCACTAACTGTGATGGGTTAAATGCAGAGAACAAATTTCGTGTACATGCATGCATGTTCAAGGTGATTCTTCTTCTTCTCTTCTCTGCTTTCCAGTGCATGCCTCCATCTTTCTAACTGTCCCTCCACCTGATCCCTGCATTCACTGCAGATCACAATGTCATCTGCAAACATCATGGTCCACGGGGATTGCAGTCTAACCCCATCTGTCAGCCTATCCATCACCACTGCAAACAGGAAAGGGCTCAGGGCTGATCCTTGATGCAGTCCCACCTCCACATTAAATTCATCTGTCACACCTACAGCACACCTCACCGCTGTTCTGCTGTCCTTGTACATGTCCTGTATTATTCTAACATACTTCTCTGCCACTCCAGACTTCCGTATGCAGTACCACAGTTCCTCTCTGGGTACTCTGTCATAGGCTTTCTCTCGATCTACAAAGACACAATGTCGCTCCTTCTGACCTTCTCTGTACTTTTCGATCAACATCCTCAAGGCAAATAATGCATCTGTGGTACTCTTTCTAGGCATGAAACCATACTGTTGCTTTGCAAATACTCACTTCTGTCCTGAGTCTAGCCTCCACTACTCTTTCCCATAACTTCATTGTGTGGCTCATCAACTTTATTCATCTATAGTTCCCACAGCTCTGCACATCACTCTTGTTCTTAAAAAAGAGCACCAGTACACTTTTCCATTCCTTAGGCATCTTCTCACACACTAGAATTCTATTGAACAAGCTGGTCAAAAACTCCACAGCCACCTCTCCTAGATGCTTCCATACCTCCACAGGAATGTCATCAGGACCAACTGCCTTTCCATGTTTCATCCTCTTTAATGCCTTTCTAACTTACCCCTTACTAATCATTGCCACTTCCTGGTCCACCACACTTGCCTCTTTTACTGTCCCTTTTCTCTCATATTCCTCATTCATCCACTCCTCAAAGTATTCTTTCCATCTAGCTAGCACACTGCTGGCACCAGTCAACATATTTCCATCCCTATCCTTAATCACCCTAACCTGCTGCACATCCTTCCCATCTCTATCTATCTGTCTGGCCAACCTGGCATACATGTCATCATATGCCTCCTGTTTGGCCTTTGCCACCTCTACCTTTGCCCTATGTCGCATCTCAATGTATTCCTTTCACCTCTCCTCGGTCCTCTCAGTGTCCCACTTCTTCTGAGCTAAACTTTTTCCTTGTATGATTTCCTGTACTGTGAGGTTCCCCCACCAAGTCTCCTTCTCTCCTTTCCTCCCAGAAGATACACCATGTACTCTCCTGCCTACCTCTCTGATCACCTTGGCTGCAGTGGTCCAGTCTTCTGGAAGCTCCTCCCATCCACCGAGAGCCTGTCTCACCTCTTCCTGAAAAGCTGCACAACACTCGTCAACCACATGGTTCTCTGCTCTGCCTTTGTCTTTTCCTGTCGTAGTCGCAACATTCAAAGTCCCCACATTCAGTTCTAGGCTCTGTGCTTTCCTCTTCTCTTTCTGCCGAAGAACCCGCTTTTCACCTTTTCTTCTTCCTTCGACATCGACCCACAGTAGCTGAATTTCCACCGGCACCCTGCAGCTTGACGCCGCCGGTGGCGGACGTTGTTAACCCGGGCCACGACCGATCCGGTATGGAATTCTTGGGATGAACGCTCATATTTGTTTGGCAAAGTTTTAAGCCGGATGCCCTTCCTGACGCAACCCTCTGCATTTACCTGGGCCGGCCTACAGTTTGCACTGGCTTGTGCGCCCCATAGGGCTGCATTCCTTTAGTTTGAACAAATTGAACAGTTGCTACGAGGAATATTTGTCTTATTCCTAGTCAGCTGGTCTAAGCTCATAAATGCACAGCCATAAACCTAATAAAGTATATAAATATGCTAGCCGCTTAAGTGAAGATGCACAGAGGCTGTTAATACTTTATTTTTATTTTTTTTAATGCCTGATGTTTTAACCACAATGTCCATCCTTCCCTCCATTTTGTGCACCGCTTATCCTCACTAGGGTCGCGGCCGTGCTGGAGCCTATCCCAGCTATCTTCGGGCGAGAGGCGGTGTACACCCTGAATAGGTCGCCAGTCAATCGCAGAACACATATAGACAAACAACCATTTGCACTCACATTGACAACTACGGACAAGTCCTCAATTAACCTACCACACATGTTTTTGGGATGTGGGAGGAAACCGGAGTACCCGGAGAAAACCCACGCAGGCACGGGGAGAACATGCAAACTCCACACAGGTGAAGCCAGACTTGAACCCAGGTCCTCAGAACTGTGAGGCAAATGTGCTAACCAGTCGCCTGACCTTTATGCACAATGTGGATTTAAGAAATAAAAACTGTTGATTATAGAAAACAATTTGGGCGTGTGTTATGAAGTAAAAGCTCTTATTTCCTTTTTTGAATTCATAATTGCACCAACAATGCACCCCGGCAGTTCCAAGGGTCCCCCACCCGATGCGCTCACCATCTGTACGAGGGGCCATTGGGGTCGAGTGCTGTGTGAGCTGGGTGGTGGCCAAAGTTAGGTGGCGATGCGATCCCCGGCTACAGAAGCTGGCTCGAGGGACGTGAAACTTCACCATGAAAGACAGTAGCATGTTCTACTATCTTACCAGCACAATTGTGGCTTCATCAGGCTGTTTTACAATCACATTTTAATTTATTTTCTTTCACCTACCACTTACATCAAACTGCTGTGGATATTGCACTAGTGCTGTATTTTCCTTCACCAGAAGAGTTCACTGCAGAGCTGGCTAAAGTCATCTTGCTTGCATCTGCACTGTACAGCAGAGGTGGACAAGTACTTTTTCCAAAGGAGCCATTCAAGGAACTTTAAAGGCTGCCGAGGGCCACACCAAAATGCTAGTCCATTGTGTTCCACATTGATTGAATTAATTGTATTGTTTTAATAAGCCGCTACTTGTGTAGATGTGGTACTGTAGGTTGTTATAATTGGGAAACAAAAAAACATTTAAAAAAAATTATAAGCAGTCCTTAAAAATATATATCTAAACAAATAAAGGTTACATAATTCACAAAAAAACATGCATACAGCGTGCATCTTTTTTTTCTCATTATTTTTTTAAAACTGCTGACATTATGAGGACAAACCACATGGCCGTTCTTAGTTGGGACTCACAAATCATTCTCAGGGCAAGTTCCCCTCTTACCTCCATCTTGCAGGAAAGGGTAATGTTGCTAAAATGAGGAGCACTTGTTTAGAAAAGTCATTATTCACTTTATATTCCAAAACAATGTTATGAGAGTGGTTAGGAAAATAGCTAGTATGTCGCGGTAAAATCTTGTCATCAAATCGGCAACACTGAAGTGTTTCAAAATTACTTTCAAAATAAAATCCGGTCAAACACGGTGCATGGGCCGGATGTGGCCCGCAGGCCATAATTTGCCCAGGTCTACTCGACAGCATTGTTCAAGTTCATAGGAAATGACATGTGATGCGTGTAATTCACGTCACTTTTAGGGCTGCTTCCTCTTTAGAACGGGAAAAGCCGTAGAATCAATTTGTGTTGAGATGTCCCAAATATTGAGAAGAATTTCTCCCACCAACCAGTGAACTGTTCTTTTCATTTTGAATTGTTTTGGGACCCTTTATGTGTAAAGGGCTAAAATCAACAGTATAGGGATTGACAGGATTATAAAGTTGTTGGCGTTAACATGTTAATTGGTGGCATGGGTGAGACAGTGAGTGGCATATCTGTGACAGCAAAGCTGCATAAAAAAGCCATTTGTGTCATAAAAGAAGGCTGGACCCCCTTTAAAAAGGCTAACTTCCAGAATGTGATCACTCTTGTGTTGTTCTTGGGTAGGACAGTTGAAGTTAGTACTCGAGCAGATGCTGGATGCTTCAAAGTGGTCCACCAGATGAATTTCCCAGCCTCCTAAAGCCACAGCTAAACGGGCATAGACGCCCATCGTCAGCATTAGCTTTAAATGGAGAAAACACCTGGACACCAAAAGTAGTAGGAACAACAGTTTCTTGAATGTCGGGGATTGCAATGATTTATTTGATTTATTATTCATTTAAAACACCAATCTCAAAGTGAATGTGGCCACTTGAAAACAGTAGCTCTTTATAAGAAGGAAGCCAACAGATCACTGCACGAGCAATTTGGCAACAGTAGCAAAGGGCAGAGTTGAGAGTAAGTCACATATGTGCAAATCATTAGTAAGTCTCAAGTCTTAATCTTACAGTTTTAAGCAAGTTCCAAGTTACTGCAGCAAAAATCAACCAAGTCCAGTCACGTCCCTGCTAAATTGCAAGCAAGTCGTAAGTCAAGTAATACAGTCTTGCTCAGTCACGACATATATTGGAGTGATAATAAAATGTTTTTTCATTGATAACACACACAAAAAAGTATATTTACACATATAAAGGTTCAAGCTATAATCCACAACTATTTAAAAAAAGAATTTTCACGCAAGCCACCACAAGAGAAGATGACAGAATGCTGATGAAGCCTATCCAGGCACTCCGGTTTCCTCCCACATCCCAAAGACATGCGTGGTAGGTTGATTGAAGACTCTAAATTGCCCGTCGGTGTGAATCTGAGTGCAAATGGTTGTTTGTTTGTATGTGCCCTGCGATTGGCTGGCAACCAGTTCAGGGTGTACCCCGCCCCCTGCCCGATGATAGCTGGGATAGGCTCCAGCATGCCCGCGACCCTCGTGAGGAGAGGCGGCTCAGAAAATGGATGGATGGATGGATGTCATCATAACTACATTGTCACCTCTTTCCACGTCATCCTTTTAGTTCACTTTCCAGCCATTACCAGGCGACCTATGCCACATACATCTCTTACAATAATAATGCTCCATCAAAATACGTATAGATGAAGATAAGACTTGATGTTCAAACAAAGACACATAGTGAATGTTTGAAGCATTGTCATTGGCTTCATTCAGTACCATAAACGTAAGAAATGCTTCCACTGCTGTTTGCTTGTCCGGTCACGTACATTTGTTTTTGTCAAATTTTTTTTAGCCTTCATTTTAGCATATTTAAGGAGATTGGAGAATTTATAACAGCTGATATCAACTGATCAGGGTTATTGTGACGTTAATGCCAAAATGGAAATGTACAGAACAGTCTGTTCCTTACATCATACAGAAAAAAGTGAATGAAAACAAATGTGTAGGTCAACTAGTCTTTCCATTTGAACAAGTAGCTATTTTTACATTTATCCGCAGCGGGACCCTCCGGTTCCAAAGCACAAGTCCTTACAGAACATCTGTTCACAATGTCCACGCTGAGATTGAATCCTTGTTGGGACGTGACACGAACCATCCAGAAATCCGTCCATCTGGACAGTCCAAAGTACAGTAGCATGGCATTCATCAGTGAATAAAATTGGTATTTGTCAGAGTTCACTGCAAATGTTTTCCATGTGAGATTGGTTAGGGGTGCCCCACCCCCAAAAACAGCTATTTGCATGACAGCAAACCTTTTAGGATTCTGCATCAAATGGTTCTTGGGACTCCTGAGAAACCAGCAGCTGAAATACTTTTAACAGCTACTTTCTTAATACGATGCATTTGCCTGACCGAAACTGTCCTTAATAGGCGTTTATATGACTGAACTATTTGCTGTCTGATATACAGACATTTTTGAACAATGTGATGATTTTCTTGAAACGTCCCGTGTTTTAATTCCTTTTCCAAAGAACTGAACTATGCCACACACTTTTCAGCAGAAAGTTGTTTCTTCTTCCCCATTATGCTGGGATAGTCTCAAGCACGCCTGCGATCCTAGTGAGGATAAGCGATACAGAAGATGAATGAATGACTAAGTGACTTGCTTCACAATGCGGAAACGAAATAATTTCCCTATTATTAGGATCACCTTGTCAAGAGTCAGATGACCTGTCTTTGTGTTGCTGATGTCCAGTTTTGTTTCCCCCGTGTCCTGGGCCGCATGGCCGCTGATGGCAGGATGACAATCAGCTGAGTTCCTAAGCACAGGAGAAGCACAGGAGAAGTTTGTTGTCGTTTTTCATTTGTTAACTTTGCGTTTGTTTCTCACATTGTCATGCTCCCATGGTTAATAAACTTTAAAAATAGTTATTGTACTCAATCGGTTTTGTCTGCTTTGGGATCCAAGAGTCAGTGTGTACGTGCCATTACACATCATCAAACCTGTTTGAGATTGATACTTAATCTCTTAGACTGGAGAAATTATATGCAAAACTTTGCCTATAAAAGCAACTGTTCGTATTATTTGGACAATGTTGTCAAAGTAATGGACACGCACTGGTGGTGTAGCGCTACGTGCTTCAGCATTTCTCCCATCTAGCGTGGGTTCCATTCCCAGTCAGTGCCTCAATACCCAGCCGCTTGCAGTCCCACGCCTGGATAGAAAAGGGTGGGTTGCGTCAGAGTGAATATCCGGTGTATAAACTGTGCAGAACAAATCACGCGAGTAACTCGCCTTGGTGACACGGAAATTCACTCTTGAAAAAGTATCGTATGCAAGTCCTCATTGTCATAATTTGGATCATAGCCCAAGTTGAAAAACTTCCAAAACTACATAAACACTTTTGAACAGTACTATGATTTTCAATTGTTTAGTTGTGCCTTACTGAGCCTTATAATGGACCTTTGTCAGATGGCGACTCAAGAAGGTCCGCCCTCCAACATGCGATGGCTCCCCACTTCTCCATTGAATGTGCATGTGCAGTGAGATACAGTATTCTTTTCCAACTACAATGGTGCTTTAAACATCCAGCATATTGCAATTAGGAAAAGTGAAAGTTCATCCTGTTCATGTCATCCACAGCATTATTTATTTCATCCTGGGAAAATGACCTTGCTTGTCAGCCGAGTTAAATTTCCTATCGTCCTTCTGCCCAGCCTATCTCAGTTACTCAAGTTGGGGAGGGAAACCCAGCCTTTCCTCTTTGCTGTTCATGGATAAAGGTAATGACAGGATTCGAGGTCACGATGGTTTATTTCAGGGTCTTTGTACTTTGTTGAGTGACCTGCGATCTGCAGGACAGGGAGAAGGTCATGGAGTTCAACCTCTGCGAGGTTTTGTAGTTAGAGGATCTCGACACTTTGTACAACAATGACCACTTATCCCAGATTAGAGTGAGGAATGGTGACGTATAACATTTCCTTGTTATTTCCTGCCCAGATTCACGTGCATTTGTTGCTCAAGCTTTACCTCTAGACTACACATATTAGCTACCTACCCACGGAATGTGTTCCATTTTGCTGGTACTGTAATTATTGTAGCTACTTATTTAAATGAAATTACACTTTATTCATCTTGACTGACTATGCTTTCTGTATGCTGTGTCATATTTTATTTTTCAATACAATAGACCACACAATTCCACCCCCGTGCAAACAAATGAGAGATGTTAGCGGGAGGGGGCAGCTCAGTAATGGTTCACCCGAAGCAGTCTGGAGATCTGGTGCCTTGGGGCGCCTTGACAGAGCTCAGGGTAGTTTGAAAGTTCGATCCTCCGGGGTCACAGCTGCCTGTAATTACTATTACAAGTTACTATCTTTGAAAAAAAAAAAAAAATACCCTCAACTACAATTATCAAATACCCTTGCAGTTCTGACCGTTATGTGATTTATCGACAGAATTAAAGTATGTCCCCAACCCTGTAAGGTTCTTCTGTGTTTTTGATCTTCCCAACATCCAGTGGTTTTGCGACACTTACCGCAATTGCAGTCAGATGAAGCTCATTTATAGTCCAGCATGGGTTAACCCAGCCTGTGTGACAAATCCATCAGCAGCAGCATGTGGGACAAGCGGAGGTTTGTTTCCCAGTAGTGGAAAAGTCATCTTCCAAGCCACACTCAGGTGGCACCATTAAGTAGCAGCTGGAATATCTATCAGACTGTTTACTATATCCTCGGTCTGCTTTCTCACGTATGCTTAGCAGCGCTTTAAAGTAAATTATATTAAGTGAAATATATTTTCTTTAATGCTTAGAGCAGCCATGCCCAAAGTCCAGCCCGCGGGCCAAATCCGGCCCGTGTCCAAATTTCCTCCGGCCCGAAGCATCATGTCATAAAATCAATAATATGTGGCCCCCCAGCACAGTTTACCACAGTAAACAATACAGACATACAAAAAAAAAAGCCATTTTATATTTCACCAGAGGGTGGCAGTAGACCTGTGGCCGCACTCTTGTCGTGTGACCCCTTTGTGAACTTTTACCCTTGTGATATGTTTTTAGCCCATTTCTAAAATGGCAACTGAAACTGGATTTGTTCACTGACATACGAAACAACTGTGTCTGCCTAATTTGCCAAGAGACTGTGGCTGTTTTCAAAGAATTTAATATTAAGAGGCATTACCAGACAAAACATGCTAACTACGACAAGCTACCGGCGAACAAACGCGCTGAAAAACTGAAGCCACTGGAAGCTGTTTTGATAGCACAGCAGCGCTTTTTCACAAGAGCCCGTGATTCAAATGAAAATTCTACAAAGGCGAGCTACGAGTCTCAGTGAATTGATTTTTTGTGCTGATCAAACCGCAGTTTTGTCAAATTTCTGTCATCTGATTTGACTATACTATAGTCAAATCAGATGACTATGTTATACATTATAATAATAGTATAATCACTATACTAGCTGCATAGTCACTATACTATTCTTTGTCAAAATGCACTGGGATGTGATTTGTTAAAACAAAATCAATAAATACATGTTTCTAAAAAATTTCAGTCAACTTCCATAAAATAGTTCATTTGTATTTAATGTATTATTATTTTAACCTTTAACTATCCTGGTAATGCAATTGAAAACAGATTCTCATTTGCAATATCTACCTAGCTGCAGACAGCAAAGTGATATAGTTAAATATTTAGATGTTAATTTACAATGGTAATGGTTCGAGGAATGTCAGGCCGAATGGTCGGCCCCCATACATTTTCATCTGACCAAATCTGGCCCTCTTTGCAAAAAGGTTGGACACCCCTGGCTTAGAGTATCTTCATTGTGGTTGCGATTGTGCCCTATCCCATCTTTTGCCGGTTAATCTTGATGTGGATTACTACTGTAAACTACAAACCCAATTGTGTTAAATATAAATAAAAATAGAATACAATTATTTGCAAATCATGTTCGACCTATATTTAATTGAATACACTACAAAGACAAGATATTTAATGTTCAAACTGATAAACTTTATTGTTTTAGCAAATAATCATTAACTTAGAATTTTATGGGTGCAACGCGTTCGCAAAAAGATGGGACAGGGTCATGTTTCCCACTGTGTTACATCACCTTTTCTGTTAACAACATTCAATCAACGTTCTTTTATTACAAAGCCACGCTGTTGTAACACGTGCATAATGTGGTTTGGCATTGTTTGCTGAAATAAGCAGAGAGGCGTCCATAAAATAACGCTGCTTGGATGGCAGCATATGTTTCTCCAAAACCTGTATGTACCTTTCAGCATGAATGGTACCTTCACAGATGTGTAAGTTACCCATGTCATTGGCACTAACACAGGCCCATACCATCACAGATGCTGGCTTTTGGACTTTGCGTCCATAACAGTCCGGATGGTTCTTTTCTTCTTTGGCCCTGAGGACACGACGTCCACAATTTCCAAAAACAATTTGAAATGTGGACTCATCGAACCACAGAACACTTTTCAACATTGCATCAGTCCATCTTAGATGAGCAGGGTTAGAGAAGCCGGCGGCGTTTCTGGGTGTTGTTGATAAAAGCCTTTTGCTTTGTATAGTAGAGTTTCAAGTTGCACTTACGGATGTAGCGCCGAACTGTATTTACTGACATTGGTTTTCCTGAGCCCATGTGGTGATATCCTTTATACATTGATTTTTTTCGGTTTTTGATGCAGCCGCCTGAGGGATCGAAGGTCACCGGCATTTAATGTCGGTTTTCGGCCTTGGCGCTTACATGCAGTGATTTCTCCAGATTCTCTGAACCTTTTGATGATATTATGGACCGTAGATGATGAAAACCCTAAATTTCTTGCAATTGTACGGTGAGGAACATTGTCCATAAACTGTTGGACTATTTTCTCACACACTTGTTCACAAAGAGGTGAACCTCGCCCCATCTTTGCTTGTGAATGACTGAGCAATTCAGGCAAGCTCCTTTTCTACCCAATCGTGGCACCCACCTGTTCCCAATTAGCCTGTTCACCTGTGGGAAGTTCCAAACAGGTGTTTGATGAGCATTCCTCAACTTTCTCAGTCTTTTTTGCCACCTGTCCCAGCTTTTTTGAGAACCTGTTGCAGCCATAAAATTCTACATTAAATATCTTGTCTTTGTAGTGTCTTCAATTAAATATAGGTTGAACATGATTTGCAAATCATTGAATTCTGTTTTTATTTATGTTTAACACAATATCCCAACTTCATAGGAATTGGGGTTGTACCAAATAACCTTTTCAAGCAAGCGAGAATAGAGTTGATGCAATTTGGACTAGTTTTGCCAATTTAAACACCCTTATAAATCATTTGAGGAAATCATTTAAGATTTTGTGTTGAAATTAAAAACTAAGTTCAACTCAAAATCCTAAAAAAAAAAACACCAAACCAAAAGTAAGTTACAACGTACTAGAATTAAAAGCAAATGCAACAAGTTGTGAGATGCAGTTCTGATGCATCACATCTGCACAGCTAATTTAAGGACAGCAGCAGCTGGAATGGAATAGAATTTCTTACATATATCACTTTAAAATCATGTCTCAAAAAAGGTTTAACCAAAATAGTAGTTACTGCATGATGAGCTTCCAATCTACATGCATATGTTTATGTGGAAGAGCATGGTACATTTTATGTTTTAATTTAATGTCAATGTCAGGAATTGAAATTTTTTTCCCCCAAAGGTTAAATGTCAACATGGTACGTTTACTTATTTTGAGAATGCCCACTTTGGTTTTCTATGACCATGAATTTTCAGTGTCCACATTCAGCACTGAAGTGAGGAGAGGCACCTTTTGCAACCAATACAGTCTAACTGTTTTGGGAATCATGCCAGTTTTGCACACCCGGACATGGAATTTATCTTCCATTACTCTTGTCGATCCTTGACAGTGCTGTCAGATTTTTGGGAGTATTTTCCCACATCTGTTTCTTAAATAATAAATTATGCTAGATGAGCACAAAATGGAAAATAAAATTCATAGCATATAATTCACAATGATACTGGTCATGCAGTTTTTGACTTAGTATGAATAGTTGGATTGTTAACTATTTTTATTGTACCTCACGCAGAGCTCACAAGCACATCTTGCATAACGAAAGTGAAATGTGACATTAATGGCCACCTATAGAAAAATAAAATGCATACAAAGTCTTCTATTGGGCTTCACGGGCATATCAAAGTGACTCGTGAGAGCCACGGGCAACTGGTGTTTACATTACAGACTATGAAAAACAAGAGTTTTAACATGCAGCGTAAGTTTGCCACTGCCCAAACTTGGGTATTTCAGCCCACTTCTAACTTGGGAAAACATCTTCCGGTAAGTTGCAGATGCTTTTGCTGTTGTTTTGCCTGTGCATATGGCAACATTAGCCCTATTTTATGGATGCAAGTAACTGTTAAACATGCATCTTGTTCACTCTCACACTCTCTCTCTCTTGCTCTCTCTCTTTCTATCAAACACACACACACACACTTTATCAAAAAGTCTGGTCAGCAAACATCTTCTTCATTCAGTCATTTTAGCAGATAAAGCAAATAATGTTTCTTTAAGGCTTTTGTTGATTTTGGGCACTTCAAAATTGAAATGGTGGCAGGTGTGTATGGACTCCCATTGAACATGAGTTTGAATGTGATCTCTTACTTCTGAACACAGCCACATGCCAGTTATAAGAGGGAGGTTTTCTTAAAATCTATTTTTTGTTTAACTTTACTTAACCAGGTAAAAGACCAGTTAAAACAGAACATCTCTTTTGCAATGGCAACCTGCCCAAGAAGGCAACAAGTTAGACCTCAAGTCAATCACATTCACTTTTATTTCAGTTGGTTATTTTCACCTCTTTCTTTACCAGTGATGCAGACTTTGTATTGGTCCGTTGTGGTAAAGAAGGAGCTAAGCCGAAAGGCGAAGCTCTCGATTTACCGGTCGATCTATGTTCCTACCCTCACCTATGGTCACGAGCTGTGGGTCAAGAACAAGAACAAGATCCCGGATACAAGCGGCCGAAATGAGTTTCCTCTGCAGGGTGTCCTGACTCTCCCTTAGAGATAGGGTGAGAAGCTCGGTCATCCGGGAGGATCTCAGAGTAGATTTGCTGCTCCTCCACATCGAGAGGAGCCAGATGAGGTGGCTGGGGCATCTGATTCGGATGCCTCCCGGACGCCTCCCTGTTGAGGAGTTCCGGGCACGTCCCACCGGGAGGAGACCCCGGGGACGACCCAGGACACGCTGGAGAGACTACGTCCTTCGGCTGGCCTGGGAATGCCTCGGGACCCCCCCGGAAGAGCTGGATGAAGTGGCTGGGGAGAGGGAAGTCTGGGCGTCCCTGCTAAAGCTACTGCCCCCGCGACCCGACCTCGGATAAGCGGTAGAAAATAGATGGATGGATGGAAAACCAAGCGTTATTCACCTTACCGCTATACACCACTACTGATGACGTAGAACATCCAGTTCTTCGACTTGAGCTACTATTACTTCTCCTAGTTTTAATCGCAACTTTGCAATTTCAAAGTACACGTTACAATTCTCTGACATTTCCTGGATTTATAGTTGACAAACCCCCCCTCAAAAACATCTCGGTGAGTAAGATAATTTTTCAAATCCATATGGTAATCCGTTTTATTATATTTTTCTATACTTCAGCCAAATGCGACATAATTTGATCGCTTCACACACATTCTTTTGACCTATCACTGGCTCGATCACTTGTGATGTTATCCAACCTGCCATGATGGTTCATATTTTCTGTTGCTTCCAGTGCTAATTTCATACATTGTATCAACTACAAATGGCCCTTGACTGTAATATTTTTATTCCTTCCTGTGTTTTTTAACAACGTATGGAGTGTTTGTTCATTCTCGACTCACCACACCAAACCACATCAAGACTAGTCTTACTTTTGCAAAAAGAAAAAAAAATAGGTTATCGTTGTCTGATATTTGCATTTGTTTGATGATCTTAAACATTAAAGTGTGGAATCTACACAAAAAAAGAATAATTTGAGGAAGGTGCAAATACTTTTTCAAAGCACTCTGGATGGTATGATACTGCTTACACGAACAAAGCCTACACACGGGATGCTGTCATCCTTGGTAGATCTTGAAGACACCTTGTGTAAAACAAAAGACGTTTACAGTTCCTAGTGCTTTGTCCAGGTGGGTTCCGCCATTTACCTGTGCCGGAAGGAAGTGTTTTGACCTGTTTTGCTGAATGCGGAAGTTGAGCATATAACAGGCCGCAGCCACAGGACACAGACCCCCAGTGTGGTGGTGAAGGGCGGCATCTGAGGAAACACTGAATGATAATGAACGCGGACGTGCTGGAGTCTATTCCAGCTACCTTCGGGCGAGAGGCGGGGTACACCCTGAACTGGTCGCCAGCCAACCACAGGGCACATTTAAACAAACAACCATTCGCACTCACATTCACACCTACGGGCAATTTAGAGTCTTCAATTAACCTACCATGCATGTTTTTGGGATGTGGGAGGAAACCGGAGTACCCGGAGAAAACCCACGCAGGCATGGGGACAACATGCAAACTCCACACAGGCGGTGCCGGGATTTGAACCCCGGACCTCAGAACTGTGAGGCAGACGCTCTCACCAGTCGTCCACCGTGCCGCATAAATAATAGTAAAAAATGAAAATAAAATTAAAGTTAAAAGGGAAATAAAACTATTTAAATGTTAGTTAAAAGGAAGATAAATATTCATTAAGCGCTACATTAAAAAGCTGGGTCTTGAGCCTGTTCTTAAAAACATAAATGTACTCCGCAGCCCTGAGGTGCTCCAGCAGGCTGTTCCACAGACGGGGGCAGTAAAACTGGAACAAGGCCTGAGTGTGTGTCCTGACTTTTGGAATAACTAAAAGGCCAGTGCCGGATGACCTCAGGGCCCGCCAGGGTTCATAGTGTAGTAAGAAGGCCTAAGACCCGTAAGACACTTAAAAACCAACAAAATAACCTTGAAATCGTTGCTGAAACACATGGGGAGCCAATGCATTAATTTAAAAATTAGTGTAATGCGCTCCTGCCTTCTGGTCGTCATCGGGACACGTGCTGACGAGTTCTCTAGTAATTGTAGGGCTGAAATTGTTTTTTTTGGGGAAGACCACAAAGCAGGGCAATCCGACTGGAAATAAAAGATACACTAATGTCTCCATGTTGGCCCGAGAGAGAATTGGGCGGACTCTGGCTATTTTCTTTAAATGATAAACAACTATTTTTGTCATTTTGTTAATGTGTGGAATAAAAGTCCGCAGAGCCTAAAATTATGCCCAGGTTTTTCCACCTTTGAAGCAGGTTTTAAGGATGAGGATTTGATTTGAGGAGTAAATGTTCTCTCTCTCTCTGTCTCTCTCTCTCTCTCTCTCTCTCTCTCTTTCTCTCGCTCTCTCTCTCTCTTTCTCTGTGTCTCTTTCTTTACCATTATACAGACCCTTTCCAAAAAAAAATTATATTGTGGCAAAGTTTATTTATTACATTTATTCCATTCCAAAAGTTAAATCTTCATAGATGATAGATTCAGGGCCCACAATTTAAACAATTTCAAGTATGTATTTGTTTATTTTTACATAATTTGGGCTTCCAGCTCATGAAACCTACAAAATCAGGAATTCCAAAAATTTGAAAACATGTGAAGAAATCAGCCCAAATTTATGCACGCCATAAATGTTTTAAAGTGAGTTTCACACAATAATCATCTACTAAACTCAAAGCACCTGCACAGGTTTCCCCAGGTGTCATTAAATTGTTTAGTTGGGTTCAATATGGGGAAGACTGCAGCCTTGACCACTGGCCAGAAGACCATCATTGATACCCTCCATAGGATGGGTAAGCCACAAAAGTTCATAGCTAAGGAGGCTCTGTTCACAGAGCGCTGTGTCCAAGCATATCAATGGAAAGTTTAGTGGAAAGACAAAATGTGGAAGGAGAAGATGCACCAGCAAAAAAGATGACCGTGGGCTTCAGCAGATTATCAAGCGGACAAGATTCAAGAATCTAGCAGAGATCCAGAAAGAGTGGAAATAGTCGAGAGTCACAGCTTCAAAAACCACCACATTCAGATGGATCCGGGAGATGGGGTACAACTGTCGGGTTCCTCGGGTCAAGCCACTTCTGAGCCTGAGCCAACGTAGGAAGTGTCTCAACTGGGCCAAGTAGAAGAAGGATTAGACTGTTGGCCAGTGGTCCGAGGTCCTCTTTTCCGATGAAAGTAAAGTGTGCCTTACATTCGGGAATCAAGGTCCAAGGGTTTGGAGGAAGACGGTGAAGAACAGAACCCAAGCTGCTTGAGGTCCAGTGTGAAATATCCACAGTCAGTCATGATTTGGGGTCCAATGTCCAGTGCAGGTGTTGGTAAACTCTGCTTTCTTAAATCCAAGGTCACCGCAACAGTCTACCAGAATGTTTTAGAGGACTTCATGATTCTTTCTGCTGAGGATCTGTATGGCGAAGCAGATTTCATCTTCCCGTTGGACCTGGCCCCTGCCCATACCACCAGAAGCACCAAAACCTGGTTTGATGCCCATGCCATCACAGTGCTTGACTGGCCAGCCAGCTCGCCGGATCTAAACCATTGAAAATCTATGGGGTATAATCAAGAGGAAAGTGAGGGGCATCAGACCCAAAAAAAAAAAGAAGAACTGACAGTAGGCCTCAAGGAAATCTGGGCTTCCATAACTCTCTGGCAATGCCACAGGCTGGTTGCCTCAATGCCACGGCGCATCGGGGCAGTGATTAAAGCAAAGGGATTGTCAACCAAGTATTGAAGATTAACATATCGTTTTGAAAGTACCATATTTTGATTGATTTAATATGACCCTAATTTCTCTCTTTTTTTCTACAAAAACTGAGAAGTAAATGGTGATTTCTTCACAGTATTCAAATTTTTTGAATTCCTGATTTTGTGGGTTTTATGATCTGGAAGCCTAATTTATGTAAAAAGAAATAAATATTTGAAATTGCTTAAATTGTGGGCCCCGAATCTATAATCTATGAAAGTTTAAGTTTTTGAATGGAATTATGGAAATAAATAAATTTTCCATGATATTCAAATTTTTTGGAAAGGGTCTGTATATGTGCCGTACCACATAATGTAAGGGAGTGACCTAAGGTAACCTTACATACACTATGTGTGTGGAAAAGTTGCACATATGAGATACAAAGCATAACCACGAGTCAGTGTCCAAGCTGTCAATTAAATGGTGACTTTTCACAACCCTATTGGTTTCTTCTTTTTCAGGAAACAGTCAGTGCCTCACCAGCCACTGACCTCACGACACATGCCTCGCTCAGAAGTTCTGCAGTGCCAAGACACGTTTTTCAGCACGGGCGGGAGAATAGAATTTCTGAAATGCCAGTCCATATGTTTTCTGTATCAGGCTATGACGCATTACGGTAAGTAAGGACAATTGTAGCCCTTCAAAAGGAAGGATTGATTCTTGTTTAGTGACCTCAGTCAAAATGGTTACTATATAAGGCTGTATACCCATAATAATAAATGTTATACTGATACATTATTATTACAAGTGATTGACTGGCGACCATTCTGGGGTGTACCCCGCCTCCTGCTCAAAGTCAGCTAGGATAGGCTCCAGCTCACCTGCAACTCTAAAGAGGATAAGCGGTATACAAAATGGATGGATGCAAACTTCCTGCAGAAAAAAAAGCACAGTGTATTAAAATACCTTTCTGGGGTCAAATTGTTGAAAGTATTTCAATGAGTGCCCTCATTGAGCTCGATTGTGCCCATGTGGGAAGGCCGTGATGGTGATGGCTGACCTGTTTCTAACTGAGTTGCGTTTTGCTGTATGGCGTGTCCACCATGCACCAGATGCACACGGAGTAATTTGATATTGCTGTCCCTTCGGGTGCCTGGCCCCCAGTGGTCAGTGGGCGGTGGAGATCCATGCACAGATTATGCACACCATACTGTGTGAAAATGTCCCCCTTGAATAGGATTTTCTTTTAGGGGGTCAGACAAAAAAAATATTCTGTGTATTTTGAATCCCGCATGAAGACGTTACCCTTAAATAGGTGATAGAAGTCTTTGTCCTGCTCAAATGGATGAACTTGTGGACGTTACGTGCAGGTTCCGATTAAATAAAAAATAAATAAGTAAATAAATGAACCTACTGCATGGTACAATTCTCATGCTTGCGAACTCCAATGCCCAAATAACTGCCCAAATTGACTGATTGACTTTATCCATCCTTGTATACTTTTGGATGCTTAAGAAAACATCTGCTGTGAATTGGTAGTGTAACACTCGAGACCAGTGGTCTCAAAACCACATTTTGAAGGGCTTGGTCTTGTCTTGGGCTCGACTCCCAAAAGTCTTGGTCTTGTCTCAGTCTTGGCTTGTCTCGGTCTTGGGTTAGGGTTCGGGTTAGCCCTCGGTCTCAACTCCCCAAAATATTGGTCTTGTCTTGGTCTCTGTGAGTTCTGGTCTTGGGCAAGTCTTGGTCTCGGATAGTGTGGTCTTGAGAACAATACTGTGAATTGGTGCTACACAGTATGAATACAATTGACTTGACTGTACTAAAAAATCGGCCCAGAGAGTGGTGACAAAGCCCAAGAAACCATCATGTCCGTGCTGCCAAGTCCTGCATTCTAGCTGGGTATTTTTAGCTCTTGGCATTTATACTTGGCAAGCTTTTACATACCCATAAAGTCGATTCACACCATTTCCTGTTCCTGTGAAAGCGTTTATCACCAACATTTATGGTATATACAAATGCAACTTGCAACTACTAAATAATAACATTTCAGTCACAATTTAAACCACTGGCTGAACTGACCCATCCAATATGCTAAGCTTTTTACGCATTTGGACTTTTTTTTTTGTATTTCACAAAAAGTAAATAAATGCATCATTTTCAATTTAAGTATGATAAATATGAAGACAACTGCCTAACAAGCCATCCATCCATCCACCCTGAAATGGTCACCAGCCAATTGTAGTGTACATTTGGGGTGCTGACGGATTTTCCTGTCAGTTTGGGGGAATAAATGGGCTGCAGCAAAAAGGGAACTTCTTTGGTCCAGGGCAAAAGGGCCGGTGCATCAGCACCGCCTGGGGTCTATCTGTCCATGTGTTTGCATTTCCCTTTTGAAATTCCTTAAGATCATTTCAGGCTGTGAAGGAGCTCGATTGACACAGGAACAAAGTATTGTTTGTTTTGGTTTTGCTCGCACAATGGAAGCCTATACCTCCTACCAGAATTCAGAAGAACAAATTCACAGTTCAACACACGAGACCTGTCTAATACAATGACATTTGCTTGCCTGATAGTAACCTGCTCCAAAACGTCCCGTGGATCTATGGGCAGTGTTATTCCCATTATCTTACCTGCAGTTCTAACCAGACTGCAAATACTCTGAGCCTACGTAAAAAAAATAGAAATACAAAAGACGCTGATGGATTCTGGCACAAACATTGTCGATTTGTTGATGGAACCATTAAATGTATCAACCTTTGTATTCAAGCCAGAGCAAGAACACACGCACAGTGTGGCCTGTGATGAGAGCTGTTATTCATGCTCTTGAAATAAAACATGAAAGTGGAATGCAGTGACACCCAAACGAATGGCCATCACTATATGTCAGTCATCACATGAATGTAACCCGACTCCCGCAAGGGGACCACGCTGCTTTCACTCTGCTGCCTGTAGAAAGAGTCTCAGGGTTCACCATGTTTGCCGTGCTTCCCTGTTAGTGTTATACAGGCCATATTTTGCACATAATCACCCACTTTCGGGGACTATTATCGAAGGACGAACCAGATATTGAATGACACCAGACACAAAATGGCAGAATTAGTGAAAGGTCAAAAAAGTGCATGCTCCTTGTCACTGCTCTGCCAGATTTATTTTCAAACTGATCTTCAAACTCATTCCCCTACTGGTGCTCAAGAAGTCCCCTTTTGCCCTGGATGACAAAAGAGCCCCATTTTTTTTTCTTTAGTCATCAATATTGAAAAAAATAAAAATGACCTGGCCTTTGTGAAAAACTCTTGAATCTCTCTTATATCTGTTTTTGTAACTTTTTCTTGTAACTTCTTTGTATTTGCAGTATTTGGCGGGGTATTCGTCTGATTTAGCCAATTGTCCGTTACATTGACGCACTTGTTTTTTGAGGTCATGTGCACCCATATTACTGTACAGTACAACATTATACTTTTGTAGTGTTTTTTTTCGTGGCCTAAAACATTCAGTACAGTACAAGGTTAGGGTAAATAATAAAAAAAAAAAAGCTTGAAAGTGTTTGAAAGTTTCACATTTTATCCGAACCTACCGTGCCGGTGTGCTTGGTCATGGTGACATTGTTGACATTGTTGGCGTACAGTACTCATCATAGACGAATCAATTTCATGAGCCGTGAGGAATTAGTGTGCTTCCCTTGCCAAAGGCGAACGCCTTGACAAAATAACTGTTACTGTACCAAAAATAGCATGTTCCAGACTCCAAAAAGTTGCGTTTTGTATTCCTCAAAGTTAACACGAGTGCCATGCCGCTCTCTCTCATTCTCTCGGTCTTCAGCACAGACCCGCATTCAATATGACCGCTACGTAGGGATGGGAGGCATGTCTTTTTGAATTGGATACATATTTTTTCTGTATATCTGTGACCCGGAAATACGTTTGTCCCATTCTCCGCCTGCATTGTGCCACAGCGCCAGTAACGAACAGCGGCCAATTCTGGAACTAATAGTTTGTCAACAGCAGTTTAAGTGACAAAAGGAAAATATTTTTGGACCCACTGTTCAGTCCCCATGGTCAGTTTTATCCGATATCCGTTATACCGGGGTCTGTTTTAATCCATGTTTCACTGTACCGTTACTGATATAAATATAGCTCACCACACTGTCAGCTCAACTTAAAACGTACCTTTCATTTCAAATCAGATATCTTCATCATCATTCATCAGACTATATGTGAGTTACTTAGGGTTTTTCGCTATTTGCAGTAGGGCTCGGTCCTTAGCCACACCAGTGACATGACAACATGGGCACACTTCTTCATCTTCTGTTCATTTTAGGATCCAATTAAAAATTCTTGCATTTGCTTTAAAGCCTTGAATGGCCTTGCCCCATCGCACCTCTCTGAGCTGCTGAACTCTCTCAGGTCAGCAGCTGGCCAGAGCCAGGCTTAAAGTTAGAGGTGAACGAGCGTTTGCTGTTGCAGCTCCAAAACTCCACATCAGAGAAGCCTCATCAATGTTTCATTTTAAAATCCTTGTTTAAAACACATCTTTTAACCCTGGCTTTTAACACCAGTTAACGTGTCTCATGTGATGTATATGGATTGTGTGGGCGGTGCATTTTATTTTATGTTGATTTTACCTACTTCATTTTATGTAGTTTTTATCTCATTTTATTTTATTGTTTTTATCCTTATTTTGAATTTTCACTGTGTTTTTATCGCATTGTACAGCACTTTGGGAACCTTGTTTGTTTAAATTGTGCTACCTCGTGAGGAGAAGCGGCTCGGAAAATGGATGGATGGATGGATTCTTGCAATCAAGCTTGATGCATTTTTAGTACTACAGTATACTGTAGGCCATACAAATTAAAGGATGGTCCCCTGACTGGACTTCAGATATACATTTTATTTGCAAGCACCCAACACAGCTTTACAACAAAAACAAACAAATGAAAGTCATATGGAAAAGAAGAAGTAGAAAAGAGAGCTAGATAAGATAGACAGATGACCATGTGTACCCTCACTGACTTTGATGTTCGTCCCATGATGTTTACGACAAACTAATACTTTGATAATCCTGTTCAGTCACATGAATAGGACTCCAGCTTCCAGAGTGATGTGGAGTTTCCATCGGGCTCATTGTGGTTTTGAGCTCTGTACAAGCTTTGTCTCACCTGGGACCAGAGGGCTTCCAATTTCCATGCTACAGATCCCACAGCAAAGCATAGTCTTTAAACAAAGTTCTCAAAATTCAAGTAGTTCACTTGAAATACTAAATGAAATCGTCTATCCATCTATTTTCTGCTTATCCTCACTTGGGTTGCGGGTGAGCTGGAGCCCGCTATCCCTGCTGACTTTGGGCAAGAGGCAGGGTACTTTTTTTTTTTATTGTGTCCTGTTCACCTGTTAGGTCAAGCAGAATGGAGGATCTGTATCCCTTTGATGCCAGAACACTTTTACTGTGTTACAGTGGATTTTTTGTTCTCTGCAGTTAAGTAAATATGAGGAAATACAGTTATGAGTTAATTTCACTGTATTGAACAAGTGTATGTGTATTTATCAGAATCAGAATCAGAATCATCTTTATTTGCCAAGTATGTCCAAAAAACACACAAGGAATTTGTCTCCGGTAATTGGAGCTGCTCTTGCACGACAACAGAGAGTCAATTGACAGAGAACACTTTTGAGACATAAAGACATTGAGAAAAACAGTCACTGAGCAATAAAGGGTTGCTAGTTATCTGGTAATGCCGATACATTTTTATTTATTTATTTATTTTTTTGACAATTGTGCAAAAGATGCCTCTGGAAGTCCTCTAGCACTTAGAGCAGTTCGAATGACTAATATTGCAATAGTCCGGTGCAAAGGGCGCCGAGTCTTCAAGCGAGTAGTGCGATAATCTGGGACAATGTTGATTGTGCAAATGTTGCAGATACTCCTCAGTATGGCACGAGTGGCCAGTATTGGTCAACAACAGATATGCAAATAGTGCAGCGTGGCGAGACTACTACAGTGAGTGCACGAGTAATATATAATTGGCCCCACAGAAATGTGACAACAAACTCAAGACAAAAAGACAAAAAAGGACGGAGTTGATCGCCCACTTCAGGTCCTGAGAGACTGTAATTCCCAGGAACTTGAAAGTCTCGACGGTTGACACAAGGCAGCTGGACGGCGTGAGGGGCAGCTGTGGCGAAGGATGCCTCCTGAAGTCCACGATCATCTCTACAGTCTTGAGCGTTTTCAGCTCCAGGTTGTGTCGGCCGCACCACAGCTCCAGCCACTCCACTTCCTGTCGATATGAAGACTCGTCACCGTCCTTGATGAGGCCAATGACAGTGGTGTCATCTGCAAACTTCAGGAGTTTGACAGCCGGGTGCGTTGAGGTGCAGTCATTCGTGTAGAGCAGGGGTGTCCAAACTTTTTGCAAAGAGGGCCAGATTTGGTCAGATGAAAATGTATGGGGGCCGACCATTCGGCCTGACATTCCTCGAACCATTACCATTGTAAATTAACATGTAAATATGTAACTATATCACTTTGCTGTCTGCAGCTAGGTCGATATTGCAAATGAGAATCTGTTTTCAATTGCATTACCAGGATAGTTAAAGGTTAAAATAATAATAAATTAAATACAAATGCGTCAGCCTCACAGTTCTGAGGTGCGGGGTTCAATCCCCGTCCCCGCCTGTGTGGAGTTTGCATGTTCTCCCCGTGCCTGCGTGGGTTTTCTCCGGGCACTCCGGTTTCCTCCCACATCCCAAAAACATGCATTAATTGGAGACTCTAAATTGCCCGTAGGCATGACTGTGAGTGCGAATGGTTGTTTGTTTCTATGTTCCCTGCGATTGGCTGGCAACCAGTTCAGGGTGTACCCCGCCTCCTGCCCGATGACAGCTGGGATAGGCTCCAGCACGCCCGCGACCCTAGCGAGGAGAAGCGGCTCAGAAAATGGATGGATCGATAAATACAAATGAACTATTTTATAAAAGTTGACTGAAAGTTTTTAGAAACATCTATTTATTGATTTTGTTTTAACACATCCCAGTGCATTTTGACAAAGAATAGTATAGTGACTATGCAGCTAGTATAGTGATTATACTATTATTATAATGTATAATATAGTAATATATAATAATAATAATAATAATAATATAATATTTGACTATAGTATAGTCAAATCAGATGACAGAAATTTGACAAAACTGTGGTTTGATCATCACAAAAAAATAAATTCACTGAGACTCGTAGCTCGCCTTTGTAGAATTTTCATTTGAATCACGGGCTCTTGTGAAAAAGCGCTGCTGTGCTATCAAAACAGCTTCCAGTGGCTTCAGTTTTTCAGCGCGTTTGTTCGCCGGTAGCTTGTTGTAGTTAGCATGTTTCGTCTGGTAATGCCTCTTAATATTAAATTCTTTGAAAACAGCCACAGTCTCTTGGCAAATTAGGCAGACACAGTTGTTTCGTATGCCAGTGAAGGAATCCACTTGTCCTGGACACTGCGGCCCTCGTTGTCAACTTTCCTCTTTTTAGTTTCAGTTGCCATTTTAGAAATGGGCTAAAAACATACCACAGGGGTAAAAGTTCACAAAGGGGTCACACGACGAGAGTGCGGCCACAGGTCTACTGCCACCCTCTGGTGAAATATAAAATGGCTTTTTTTTTTTTTGTATGTCTGTGTTGTTTACTGTGGTAAACTGTGCTGGCGGGCCACATATTATTGATTTTATGACATGATGCTTCGGGCCGGAGGAAATTTGGACACGGGCCGGATTTGGCCCGCGGGCCGCACTTTGGGCAAGCCTGGTGTAGAGAGAGAAGAGTACCGGAGTGAGGACACCATCTTGGGGCGCCCCAGTACTGATGCTGCGTGTGGATGAGGTGGTCACTCCCAGCCTCACCTGCTGTGTCCTGCCCGTCAGGAATATATAAATCCACTGGCAGATGGCAGGTGAGACGCTGAGCTGGAGAAGCTTGGAGGAAAGGAGTTCAGGGATGATGGTGTTGAACGCTGAGCTGAAGTCCACAAACAGGATCCTCGCGTCGGTCCCTGCACTGTCGAGGTGTTCTAGGATGAAGTGCAGTCCCATGTTGACTGCGTCATCCGCAGACCTGTTCGCTCGGTAGGCAAACTGCAGGGCATCCAGCAGGGGGCCTGTGACACTCTTGAGGTGGTCCAGCACGAGACGTTCAAAGGACTTCATGACCACAGATGTCAAGGCAACAGGCCTGTAGTCATTTAGACCTGAGATTTTAGGTTTCTTGCGGACTAGAATGATGTTGGAGCGCTTGAAACAGGATGGTACTTCGCACAGTTCCAGAGATCTATTGAAGATAGAGTGAAGACTGGAGCGAGCTGGTCTGCGCAGACTTTGAGGCAGGATGGGGACACATGGTCTGGGCCTGCCGCTTTGTTAATCTTTTGTTGTTTGAAGATGCGTCTCACATCCTGTTCGTGGATGGTTAACGCAGAAGTCGGTGGTGTGATTGTGGTCGGTGGTGCGGCCAGGTGGGTGTGGGTTGTGAAATTGTCCTTTTCAAATCTGCAGTAGAAGGTATTCAAGTCGTTGGCTTGTGTCCTATTGTTCTCAGCTTGGGAGGATCGTCGCTTGTAATTTGTCTGTTTTTCCAACTTTGCTGCATAGTTCTTCTTTGCAATGTTGATTTCTTTAGTCAGCTAGTTTCTAGCACGATTATACAGGGCCCTGTCCCCGCTCTGATATACATCCTCCTTAGCTTGGCGAAGCTGCTTAAGTTTGGCAGTGAACCACGGCTTGTTGTTAAAAGTACGAAATGACTTTGTTGGTACACACACATCTTCACAGAAACTAATATAGGATGTGACAGTGTCCGTATATTCATCCAGGCTGCCAGCTGAATTTTCAAAGGCACTCCAGTCTGTGCAGTCTAAACAGTTTTGAAGTTCCATCTTTGCTTCATTGGTCCACTTTCTCACTGTTTCCACTGTAGGCTTCGCACATTTAAGTTATTGCCTGTACGTCGGTATTAAGTGAATTAAGCAATGATCAGACGAGCCCAGTGGTGCATGAAGTTTGGCACGGTGTTATTTAGCGTAGTATAGCAGTGGTCTAAAATGTTATTTTCCCTGGTAGGACAGTCGATGTGCTGCTTGTATTTAGGGAGTGCGTGTTTGAGTTTAGCTTTGTTAAAGTCCCCGAGAATAATGCGGGGTGAGTCCAGGTGTTTTTTTTCAATTTCGTTGACTTGTTCGGCGAGCGTTAGCAGTGCGGCGTTCGTGTTAGCTTGAGGCGGAATATAGGCGCCAGCGAGAATGAATGATGCGAACTCACAAGGCGAGTAGAATGCCTTTCAGTTTCATAGTATGAAAGTGAAACCCAGATAGATATCTTTGTCACCTGGTGTAATTAAGTTTACCAATCCAGCTAAAAAAGGAGGCTCATGGGAGTCTGCCATGAGTCACCTATCTCTCTAATACCAAAGTATATATCTGCTCTCATCTGTCACAGGTAGGATTCGTTGTGGTGGAGTGCAAGCAAAAGGCAGGTGGACCCAAGTGCAGGGAAACCACCAAGGCAAGAGGGACTACAGGCTACAGTATTCTTAAGCAATGTATTTATTTTATTTTTTTTTACAAATAAGGGGGAACAAGGTGCTAGGTAGGTAGGACTAAAAATAATAATAATATTACCAATTTAAAAAACTAAGAAACGAAATGAGTAAACACGGAGGAAAGAATCACCATGACAGGTGATGGGACATGGAATAGGACAATCATCAGAGAAACAGTGAATGGAAATGGAACTAAATACACACACACTGACAACAAGGCACACCTGGACAAGACACCAGTGGTATGAGAGACCTGATTGGTTGCTACATGGGGTTGGGGGCAGAACTGACGAGACCAAATCCTGACAAAGACATAACAAACAGATAAAAAAGGTATGAACAAGAAGCACAGAAAACAGATACAGTAATCCCTCGCTATATTACCTTTCACTTATTTCAGGTTCAGCGCATCACGTTGTATTTATTTATTTATTTATGTTTTTATATAAGTCAGTGTAGTGCAGTTACTCACCTGAACATCTCTGATGCAGTTAGCCTAATTGGCTATATGATTTCATTGTGGGAGCAATGAATCACATAAAGTCAAAGCTGACTGAGTACTCAACTCTAACTCATACAGTTGGTAAGTCACCAATTTGCTTGAGGATACAAAGAGCGTGACCGGAAAATGTTTAAAACACAAGCCACAGTAGAGTTTTAGGAAATAAATTCATAAGTGCCAACCTTTTCCCGACGAATGCGCACACTTTTAACAGTATCGACAGGAACAATGCAAGTAAAGAGCAACATTTAGCTTGGTTTTGTACAATTAGATTAGATTAGATTAAAACATCATCATTAATTCTGGGTTGCTATTATGCTGACTACATTTGCAGGACCGTTAGCGTGAGGAACTGTGCCATTGCTTAAGCAGGAAATTGCCTGTTCACACCATGTCTGCATGGGCTGTTGTTCATTCAAGCAGAGTGGACCCTCTTTTAATAGGCATGAGCTGGTGTATAGTGTGTGGATGGTGATGTCAAGTGGACAAAAAAAATACCTCCATCTCTCTAGTATCACACATTGGCATTGAATTTTATTTATGAAACATACACATTTATCCATCCATCCATCCATTTTCTGAGCCGCTTCTCCTCACTAGGGTCGCGGGCGTGCTGCAGCCTATCCCAGCTGTCATCGGGCAGGAGGCGGGGTACACCCTGAACTGGTTGCCAGCCAATCGCAGGGCACATACAAACAAACAACCAGTTGCACTCACAGTCACACCTATGGGCAATTTAGAGTCTCCAATTAATGGATGTTTTTGGGATGTGGGAGGAAACCGGAGTGCCCGGAGAAAACCCACGCAGGTACGGGAGAATATGCAAACTCCACACAGGCGCGGTCGGGGATTGAACCCAGGTCCTCAGAACTGTGAGGCTGACGCTCTAACCAGTCGTCCACCGTGCCGCCCATACACATCTATATAATATGATAAATAATTGGTCACTACTTCGCAGATCTCATTTATTGGGGGGGGGGGGTGTTCTGAAACGTAACCCCCGTGATAAACCAACATTGAATACTCATGACCTTTGATCCCTTAGGCGGCACTGCATCAAAAACCGACATCAATGTGTAAAGGATATCACCACAAAACTTCAGAAGATCAATGTCAGTAAAAACAATTCAGCGCTACATCCGTAAGTGCAACTTGGAATTCTACTATGCAAAGCAAAAGCCATTTATCAACAACACCCAGAAACGCCGCCGGCTTCTCCGGGCCCAAGCTCATCTAAAATGGACTGATGCAAAGTGGAAAAGTGTTCTGTGGTCTGAAGAGTCCACATTTCAAATTGTTTTTGGAAATTGTGGAAGGTCGGCTTACTTTGGTGCGGGCAGCGTGGGTTCAGTTCCCACTCAGTGACGGTGTGAATGTGAGTGCGAATGTGCCCTGTGACTGACTGGTGACCAGTTCAGGGTGTAGTCCGCCTTTCGCTCGAAGTCAGCTGGGATAGGCTCCAGCGTTCCGCGACCCTAACCAGGATAAGCGATGTTGAAAATGGATGGATGGATGGATGGAAATTGTGGAAGTCGTGTCCTCCGGGCCAAAGAGGAAAAGAACCATCCGGACTTTTATGGACGCAAAGTTCAAAAGCCAGCATCTGTGATGGTATGGGGCTCTGTTAGTGCCAAAGGCATGGGTAACTTACACATCTGTGAAGGCACCATTAATGCTGAAAGGTACATACAGGTTTTGGAGAAACCTGCTTATTTCAGGAAGACAATGCCAAACCACATTTTGCACGTGTTACAACAGCGTGGCTTCGTAGTAAAAGAGTGCGGGTACTAGACTGGCCTGCCTGCAGTCCAGACCTGTCTCCCATTGAAAATGTGTGGCGCATTATGAAGTGTAAAATATGACAACGGAGACCCCGGAGACTGTTAAGAAAGAAAGGGAAAGAATTCCACCTACCAAGCTTCAACAATTAGTGTCCTCAGTTCCCAAACGTTTTTTGAATGTTGTTGAAAGAAAAGGTGAAACGTATTGCACCCATAAAATTAAGTTAATGATTATTTGCTAAAAACAATAAAGTTGATCCGTTTGAACATTAAATATCTTGTCTTTGTAGTGTATTAAATTAAATATAGGTTGAACATGATTTTGAAATCATTGCATTCTGTTTTTATTTATGTTTAACACAACATCCCAACTTCACTGGAATTGGGGTTGTATAATTGATTTTCAGAACAGTTATGTTACAAAGTAGCGTTCAAATGCGTTTCATTTTCTCTGGCAGTTGTAAACATTAAATCCAATTCACGTTACTTACCTTTTCTCAAGCCCGCTGTCGACAAGAACCCATGGGCAGAAACAACGTATGACATTACTTAGGATTAGGGCAACCCTAACCCATGGGCATTTCACCAGCCGGGCGAAATGTGCACTGCACAGTGTAAACATGCAGACAATGACACAGACCCACTTTTGCCATCTCGGCAATCCCCATGGGCGAGATCTCCTCAAATGAATGCTTCTTATCCAGTCCTCACAGTACACCTACATGTTCCAGTGTTGGTACTGTGTGACCCCAAAAAGAAACTCCCGTGAACATCCAAGGCATCCAAGGACACACAGCCAGGTATGTTCTGAAGCTAACACAAAAATCACCAGCTGAGCTAAGATAGTCATCACAATTTAATTTTAAAAAGTCACCCAGTGTTCAGCAAGCAGTGTGTTTATAGAAAAAAAAAAACAAGCGGTGTGTGTGTGTGCAGTGGCGGTCATAACCTGTTTGCGAGACCCTGTTTGACTCTTAAATATTGTTTGTGCAGAATAAGTTTGTGCAAGTTCTCCCAATTAAAAAGATGAGAGAGTCCTGTAATTATCATCATAGGTATACCTCACAAATCAGAGACAAAATAAGAAAAAACAACTGAAAAGCACATTGTCTGATTTTTTAAAGAATTTATTAGCAAATTATGGGGGAAAATAAGTATTTGTTCACCTACAAACAAGCCAGATTTCTGGTTCTCACAGACCTGTAACCTCTTCTTTAAGAGGCTCCTCTGTCTTCCACTGTCTTCCACTCGTTACCTGTATTAATTACACCTGTCCACAACTGCAAAAACACTCTTGACTCCACTATGGCCAAAACGAAAGAGCTGTCAAAGGACACCAGACACAAAATTGTAGACCTGTACCAAGCTGGGAAGACTGAATCTGCAATAGGTAAGCAGCTTGGTGTGAAGAAATCAGCTGTGGGAGCAATTATTAGAAAATGGAAGACATACAAGACCACTGATAATGATCAAAATGATCACAAGAACGGTGAACGAAAATCCCAGAACCGTACAGGGGGGGGGGGGGGGGGGGACCTAGTGAATGACCTGCAGAGAGCTGGGACCAAAGTAACAAAGGCTTCCATCAATAACACACTACGCCGCCAGAGACTCAAATCCTGCAGTGCCAGACGTGCCAGTACATGTCCATGCCTGTCTGAAGTTTGCCAGAGAGCATTTGGATGATCGTGAAGAGGATTAGGAGAATGTCATATGGTCAGATGAAACCAAAATAGAACTTTTTGGTAAAAACTCAACTTGTTTTGTTTGGAGGAGAAAGAATGCTGAGTTGCATCCAAAGAACAGCATACCTACTGTGAAGCATGGGGGTGGAAACCTCATGCTTTGGGGCTGTTTTTCTACAAAGGGACCAGGACGACTTATTCCTTTGAAGTAAATAATGAATGGGCCCTGTATCGTGAGATTTCCAGTGAAAACCTCCTTCCATCAGCAAGGGCATTGAAGATGAAACATGGCTGGTTCTTTCAGCATGAGAATGATCCCAAACACACCGCCCGGGCAACGAAGAAGTGGCTTCGTAAGAAGCATTTCAAGGTCCTGGATTGGCCTAGCCAGTCTCCAGATCTCAACCACATAGAAAATCTTTGGAGGGAGTTGAAAGTCTCAGTTGCCCAGCGACAGCCCCAAAACATCACTGCTCTAGAGGAGATCTGCATGGAGGAATGGGCCAAAATACCAGCCACAGTGTGTGAAAACCTTGTGAAGACTTACAGAAAACGTTTGACCTCTGTCATTGTCAAAAAAGGGTACATAAAGTATTGAGATTAACTTTTGTTATTGACGAAATATATATATATATATATATATATATATATATATATATATATATATATATATATATATATATATATATATATACACATATACATCGTTTGAGCCATGATATATTTTTTAGTGGAGAATATTGGCATGATGTGACTACTTTTTTTGCCGTTTTTTTACGATGCTCATCTACAACTGCAATAAGCTACGCCCATTCAAACATGGAGCCAGGCTCCCATATTGAATTGTATTTTTAATACTGTGAGTCAATGATGGTGTAGTGGTACACTCGCCTGACTTCGGTGCGGGCAGCATGGGTTCAGTTTCCACTCTGTGATGGTGTGAATGTGAGTGCGAATGGTTATCCATGTCTATATGTCCCCTGCGACTGACTGGTGACCAGTTCAGGGTGTAGTCCGCCTTTCGCCCGAAGTTGGCTGGGATAGGCTCCAGCGCCCCTAAACAGGAGAAGTGGTGTTGAGAATGGATGGATGGATATTAATACTGTGTAGCATTGTATTCATGTTATTTAATTAAGGATGAGTATCAACGCTATCAGACTTTGTTAGTATATAGTAGTTGTAAGTATATTTAAATTACAGAATAATATTTTAATTATTTATTACGATTATATAATCCTTATTATTATGTGTCGTGTATGATGTTCTATCTGTACAGCACAGTTTAAGAACAATTTTTTTTTTTAAAGTGCTCTAGAATTAAAGTTGAGTTGAGAGTTGAGTTGAGTTTTGCCATGTCCCTCTGTGTAAATTTATTGTGACCATTCTGTACAACCTTCTAGCCATATCAATTTTCTAAGTCTTATCCTATAAAGGGTCGCAGGAAGCTAGAGCCTGTCCCAGATGACTGTGGGCGAAAGGCAGACTTATACCCCGCTTTACTTGCAAGTCGATTGCTGGGCACAGCCATTCAGTATCTACTTCTAATTCTTATTGCAGTTTGTGGAGTAACCGTGTGAGTAAAAGGTTTCTCATCATTCCATTTGTTTCCTTCTGGGGCGGTTTGTTTATGAGTGTCAGGATGATGGACAGTTGACCCGCCATCCCAAAGCGGTGTTTTGTTTCAAAGGCCCTGTCAGTATGCCAGCCTCTTATGTGGGCATCCCTTTGAAGTCCATATCTGGTGTACTGGGTATCAAAACAATACTTGGTAAATATAGAGACCCTGCAATATAATCACATCCTGAGTCAGGGCTCTTATAATTATAAGTAAATGTAAATTATATTATCAGTGAATGTTTGAGATATTTATATCTGACTTTTCACCAAGCAAAAACTAAAAGTAGGGAGCAAGGGATTACATTAATGGTTGATTTAAATCCACTTTTAAAATATGATGTTAATGTATCGCAAAAGACCAAATGATAACAGAAGAAGCTACACTATATAGACAAAGGTTTTGGGACACCTGGAGGAAGTAGGAGCACAAGGGCTGTTCAACCAAAACAAAACATCTAAACTCATTACAAAATCAGTCTACATACTGTAAATCTTTTTTTCCATATCCAGATAAAATCACAAATAGAAACTCATTTAAATGAATTGAGCTGTTGATCGGTTCACTTTAAGCCCACTTTCTCCAGGCCTCTCATGTTTCCTTCCCTCCATGGGTGTGATGAAGCGCCTGGAGTTGTGGTTTTGCATAATGTACATTTCGTGTTGGCGACTGCCACACGCATAAGCCACAGTCTTAGAAACATTTGCAATTTAGTTCTGCATTGTAAATAGTCCATCTCAACGAGAACATGGTTGCTAGGGGCTTTAGTAGCTGTTGATTTATGGATACACCTGTCCTGTCCTCCATCACCACTACCTTCCTACAACAAAAAGCCCTTGTGCTAACCTTAGCTAGAATGTCAACGCTGTAATGTTGGGGTCAAGAGTGTGTTGTTTTGGCGACACCTCACATCATCTGCAGTCACTTCCTTTGTTGACAAGATACCGAGTGAGGAAATATGACTTTCAGCTAAAAATATTACAGAGACCTGATCATGAAAACATGACTAAGAGAGTGCTAACGATTGGCAATGCGTGCCATGCTTCAGCCCACTCGCAAGGGTGTATTTAGTCATTTGGGGGCAAACCCGGTGATGGAAACCTCCATGTTCATGTACTACAAAGATTTTGAATACTAATGTTTATCACGGTGGCACGGTGAGCGACTGGTTAGCACATCTCACAGTTCTGAGGACCCGGGTTCAAATCCGGCCTTGCCTGTGTGTGTGTGGAGCCTATCCAGGATATCTTCGGGCAGGAGGCGGATTACACCCTGAACTGGTTGCCAGCCAATCGCAGGGCACATACAAACAAACAACCATTCGCACAGACACTCACACCTACGAGCAATCTAGAGTCATCAATCAACCCACCACGCATGTGTTCGGAATGTGGGAGGAAACCGGAGTACCTGGAGAAATCCCACGCAGGCATGGGGAGATCATGCAAACTCCACACAGGCGGGGCCGGGATCTGAACCCGGGTCCTCAGAACTGTGAGGCAGACGCTTCAACCAGTAGGCTGCCGTGCCGCCTGACCAATTCAAGGTAATGTTCATTTTAATGGAACCATGCCTTGAAATGAATGTTTGCAACCAGCTATGAGAGTTAGCGTGTCTACAACTGGTAAAATAAATTTTATAGACTTTCTACTGTGGCATTGACATTGACATTGCTAACTAGCGCGGCTAACATCAGCTCATTTCCACTTTGACGTGACTTCACAAAGTGCAGAATAGCAGAGAAGTAGCTACCGATTTTCTGAGAAATAAGCAGGTTACTTTTGCTGTTTTACTACATTTTGATTTTATTTACAAAACTTGAATTGGATACTGTATTTTATTTTAACATTTACTACTGTACCAAATGTTATATACATTGTTTAAAAATGTTCAGCGGAGGGAGCAAGGTGCAGGAGGTGCACAAGTCCAACTTTGTCTGGCTGGAGTATTTGGAGGGGGTTGGGGGGGGACGATCAGCCTATGAGCTATTAATGTAATTGCAGTTTATATGCTGTGTCTATTCAGAACATGGGCTATATTTTCATGAAGGACGTAGATCTGATGCAGCGGGCAGCGGAGCTGTGCACCAGAAGCAGGTTAGACATTTCTTTGTGATTGGCAATTTTGTAGACCAGCATAGCCCGGCTGATCTGAGAGTGGTTGGGCTGCACCACTGTGGGTGTGTTTACAGCTAACTTCATGCCCGCCAATCAAAGCGGCTCCTCTCATTCCCTTTGAACGTGGCGCAATGAGAGTCTCGATAGAGACATTTCTGTGCGGAAGAGGACAATGCGTTACCGCAGTGATCCATGCGTGAGTAGAGCATTGTCACTGCTCTTGGCTGGTATGGCAACAGACAATGTGAGCTGGTAAACACATTGAGCTGGTGATAACTGCTGGCGACTTAAATATGTCTGTCTCCCTGTGCCCTGATCAAATTAATCAAAATCGCGTTAGACCAAAATAGAGCCCAAGATATAGGGCTCTATTTTGGTGCTTTTCATACTCATCACTGCAGCTTATACTCTATAAAAAGTCAAGGCCACTCTCTTGTCCGATGTACAGATTATGTTTGTCATCCTAAACCTAACCCTAACCAAAAATAACGTGAGTACATTGTTAAATACTTCAATAAAGTACAAACGAACTCAGTTTTGCTCCCGCTGCCTTTTTAACCGTTTTAGCGTGCATGCATGCTACCGTATGTTTTAAGCTAGCGTATGTTTTACCATGCCTGCGCCCAATAATACGTGTTATGTATGTGTTAAATACAGAAATAGACCCTGTAGCTTAATACGGTGTGCCTTAGGGTCGTGAAAATACGGTAATTATATCCCTGCCAACGATTGTTCATGCATCCCTCCCCCCATAGTTGCGTGCTGGCCAGTACGTGGGATGATTTTAAAACATATAATAATGATGATGATAAAGTGTTCAATGAATTGATTTCTACAATGATTCAGAGGGTTTGATGCCTGCTGGTAACATATTTATAAATGGCATAAGTCTGACATCCACCATACATGCCCGCGGTGCTCGCATGTCTCCCTGCCTGGATGTGCTCCAATCAAATTCACCAAAATGGTGTTAGACCACCTGCGCCAAAATGTAAACGTGGTCCCTGTAGGCTTAAGTTTAGATGTGACATAAAATTCTTACTCCGCCATGTGCATCTTCAAGGACACACCCTTGCTGTGCTGATACGGCCAGCTTGGGACAGACCGGTATGCCAAAATGGCAAACAAGTCTTGCACTTGAACAAAAATAAAGATATGCCAGTTTTTACGCTTGACCGCAGCTTCACTGTCTCCCAAAAGAGAGCCCTGAGATCTGCAAAGCTGGGTATCCTCTGTGTCAGTACAACAAGAATAAGGCAAAGTTTTAGATACAAGTGGAATCTGAAAAAACAATGCATTTGATTCTATGGATTGACATTTGAGCCCATATAGAATTTGAATCTGAGTTCTTGCTTTTTTATGGTGTGTTTTGAGATATTCCCAGAAAAGCTTAAAATTGCAATGGGTACAGTTCTGACAATAGTGTCCACTGACACAGTGGCCTAAAAAGAGAGAAAAGGAGAGAGAGATTTGACATTTTTACATGCCGAAGAGTGTGGATCTTTGCTTTAGTGGATGTCTCAATATCTGTTTTGGATATCACCTTCATACACACCTGACTTGTCTTTCTCATGGAACTGAATAAAGCATATAATAACCATGTTCGACTGCTTTGTTGTCAATACCATTTTTAACCAGTTTTGTATTGTCTGGAAAACATTTTTATGACTAGATTTGGTCATGTGAAATTTCATACAATAACTCTGGTGTGATTGCACGATTCAAAATGTAAATACCATTGCATATGTCAAACATCTTACAGTTTTCTGACATTGGTTTCAATATTGAGCGGCACGGTGGTCGACTGGTTAGAGTGTCTGCCTCACAGTTCTGAGGACCGGGGTTCAATCCCCGGCCCCGGCTGTGTGGAGTTTGCATGTTCTCCCCGTGCCTGCGTGGGTTTTCTCCGGGCACTCCGGTTTCCTCCCACATCCCAAAAACATGCATGGTAGCTTAATTGAAGTCTCTAAATTTCCCCTAGGTGTGCGAATGGTTGTTTGTTTATGTGTGCCCTGCGATTGGCTGGCAAACAGTTCAGGGTGTACCCTGCCTCCTGCCCGATGATAGCTGAGATAGGCTCCAGCACTCCTGCTGTTCTTTTCTTCACTCTTTTGGGTCACTGTATTTCTTGCTTGTGTGTGATGAGGCCAAATTGAGCCAAAAATGTCTGACGAGGGGAAAAACTGTTGTTTGTGGCGTCGTGCATCGTACGTTGCATGTACGTACTGTGAAACTGAATGGGTCGTTAAATTAGATAAGAAACACTTGATCGCTTCGCTGATACTTTTATAACTGTAGCAATTATAATGACAATACATAATTCACAGTAACTTTATGTAATTCCAGCATACAGGGAGTATACTTACAAAAGTTTGATCCTCATTGTATTTGACTCGTGATGGCAAGTTAACGCGCTACCTCACCCCAAACACAGAAGTGGTGCATGCAAAGGAAATTTCCCATTTAATTGTGTTTAAATAACTGTTAACTTGAAATAAGGTAGCCTATAGTGTTAAGAAAATGGATTTTTTTCACAAGCAAAATAAATTTATGCCCAAAATGTACTGAAAATGTACTGAGTTGTGGCCCAAAAACCAAGGTACGGAATGTATCGTGGGTTACCTATACTGTTGCATCCATAGTATATATCTATCCAGACACATTTTAGTATTGTATTTGTTTTTGTCATCTCATTTTGTACGAAAACATAAGTCGGAGGTGATACACACACTGCGTGCTACATGCGCAATGAAATCAGAATCATCTTTTTTTGCAAAGTCTGTCCAAAACACAGAAGGAATTTGTCTCTGGTAGTTGGAGCTGCTCTCGTACAACAACAGAGAGTCAATTGACAGAGAATACTTTTGAGCACTGAGCAATAAAAGGTTGCCAGTAATGTGGTAATGCTGGTACAATTTATCGATTTTATTATTTATTTGACAATGGGGAAAAAGATGCAGAGTCATTTAGCAATTAGAGTAGTTTGAAATGACTAATAGAACAATATTCCAGTGTAATGACCTTTGTCAAAAGGGCGCAGAGAGTTCAGGAAATGTTCTGGCAGTCCTCAAGGGTAGGGTAGGGGGATACCCACAATCTTTTCAGCAGTTTTGATTGTCCGTCGGAGTTTGTCCTTTTTTGTAGCAGCACCAAACCAGAATGTGATGGATGAACACAGGACTGATTCGATGACTGCTGTGTAGAACTGCCTCAACAGCTCCTGTGGCAGGCTGTGCTTCCTCAGAAGCAGCAGGAAGTACATCCTCTGCTGGGCCTTTTTGAGGACGGAGTTGATGTTGGTCGCCCACTTCAGGTCCTGAGAGACTGTAATTCCCAGGAACTTGAAGGTCTCGACGGTTGACACAGTGCAGTTGGACAGCATGAGGGGCAGCTGTGGCGAAGGATGCCACCTGAAGTCCACAATCATCTCTACAGTCTTGAGCGTGTTCAGCTCCAGGTTGTGTCGGCCGCACCAAAGCTCCAGCCGCTCTACTTCCTGTCGATAACGCAGACTCATCACCGTCTTTGATGAGGCCGATGACAGTGGTGTCGTCTGCAAACTTCAGGAGTTTGACAGCTGGGTGCGTTGAGGTGCAGTTGTTCGTGTAAAGAGAGAAGAGCAGCAGAGAGGAGACAACCTTGCGGAGCCCCGGTGTGTGTAGATGAGGTGTTGTCCCCCAGCCTCACTTGCTGTGTCCTGCCTATCAGGAAGCTGTAAATCCACTGGCAGATGTCACGCGAGACGTTGAACTGGAGAGGCTTGGAGGAGAGGAGTTCGTGGATGATGGTGTTGAACACAGAGCTGAAGTCCATGAACAGGATCCTTGTGTAGGTCCCCGTGCCGTCGAGGAGTTCTAGGATGAAGTGCAGTCCCATGTTGACTGCATCATCCGCAGATCTGTTTGCTCGGTAGGCAAACTGCCGGGGGTCCAGCATGGGACCTGTGACGCTCTTGAGGTGGTCCAGCACGAGGTGTTCAAAGGACTTCATGACCACAGATGTCAGGGCAACAGGCCTGCAATCATTCAGACCCGAGATTGCAGATTTCTTGTGGACTGGGATGATGGTGGAGCGTTTGAAACAGGATGGTACTTATTCAAGTCGTCGGCGAGTCTTTTATTGTTCTCATCTTGAGGGGTTGGTTGCTTGTAATTGGTTAGCGATTGTAATGCATGCATCTTGTCTATTTATGTGTCCTTTTTTTTACACATGCTCATGTTGTTTTCTTACAACTCACAGGAATTTTCATGGCGATACATTGTCTTCTGATTTTATTCACGATTTTAGGCTAGCACAGCGTTAAGACATACTTCACATTGCTGAAATTTCTACTTTTATTTATTATGATGCCCACAATCAATTCTTATCCTGTTACTTTTGTGCCTCCCACCACAAAATTTTGTGGCAAGGACAATCACCCATGCCCCGCACCCCACACTAAACCATTTCATGAACCCCACTTTAAGATTTGAGCTAACTGTATTAAATGTTTTCAATTTTTTTCCCCCCATTGGTTTTATATGGTTCTGAGTCTAGAGTGCTACAGAGATTACACTGAATTTTGAAAGAAGACTGAGCCTTGCAAGCACATCAGTTTAAACATTAGCACGTCCTAATTACAGTGTGAGGGCTGCCAAGGCGGGTTGGAGTCTGCAGCGGGTCACAACTGCGGTTCTCTTGTTTTGGTCTCAAGAGAGGCAAGGAAGGCAATAGAAAGAAGGTGGAAACCCACAGGAAGAAAAGAGGATAGAACATTTGTTTCCTCTGTTTTGGGTCAACCTCAGGGACCGTTTTTTTCATTCTACAATTTAATGACTTCCTCACGCCTCCTGGCTGACATAATAGGTATTTTGCAAAGGTCGGTAAGGGTAGGTCACTCATAACGGGAGCTGTTGTGAAGGATGACAAGATGACAAAAGCATGCAGTGCAAGATCTGCACACACACACACACACACACACACATATTCATTTCTCTAGCTCTCTTGAGAACAGTGACACAAATTAGTCATCTGTAAGCATTCATCAAACCACTGTGGTTGTGATGAATGCATACAACATCTGTGACCACTGAGCTGCCTTCTGAGTAGCACGCAAGCATTTCAAAGCTCGTGTCTGCTGGAGTCATTTGACTGAGAGGAAGGAGACAAATTCGGCCAAATCAAGTTAAATGTCATCTAGAATGACAGGTCGAACTTAGTTATAAATCACGTCAGGAAGCTATTCATACAAATTAATCTTCTCAAATTGTAGTTTGTCTAGTTCACCACTTTTTTTTTTTCTCTGACAAGGAAAATGCAAAAGCAGAAAGTTTTGTTTTTCTGTTTGCAGGATGAGTCGCTGATGGTGTAGTGGTACACTCGTCTGACTTTGGTGCGGGCAGCGTGGATTCAGTTCCCACTCAGTAACGGTGTGAATGTGAGTGCGAATGGTTGTCCGTGTCTATATGTGCCCTGCGACTGACTGGCGACCAGTTTAGGGTGTAGTCCGCCTTTCGCCCGAAGTCAACTTGGATAGGCTGCAGTGCCCCGAGACCCTAACCAGGATAAGCGGTGTTGAAAATGGATGGATGTTTGCAGGATGCATTCCTGCAAATTCCTCCACTTGGGGCAGGATCTCTTCCTCGACTCTTAGAGGGCACTCCACTCCTGACGGCTTGATGAAGCCAACAGAACCACATCATCTGCAAAAAGCAGAGATGCAATACTGAGGCCACCAAACCAGACCCCCTCTGCGCCTTGAAATTCTGGCCATAAAAGTTATGAACATAATCGGTGACAAATAGCAGCCTTGAGTCCAAGTGTCACCGGAAACGAGTCCGACTTACTGCCGGATATGCGGACCAAGCTCTGAGTCCGGTCGTGCAGCGACCGAACAGCCCGTATCAGGGGATTCGGTACCCCATACTCCCAAAGTACCTCCCACATGACTCCCCAAGGGACACGGTCAAACGCCTTCTCCAAGTCCACAAAACACATGTAGACTGGTTGGGCGAACACCCATGCACCCTCGAGGACCCTGCCGAGGGTGTAGAGCTGGTCCACTGTTCCACGGCCAGGACGAAAACCACTCTGCTCCTCCTGAATCTGAGATTCGACTTCCCGACAGACCCTCCTCTCCAGCACCCCCGAATAGACCTTACCAGGGAGGCTGAGGAGGAGTGTGATCCCCCTGTATTTGGACCACACCCTCCGGTCCCCCTTCTTAAAAAGGGAAACCACCACCCTACTCTGCCAATCCAGAGGGACTGTCCCCGATGTCCACGCGATGTTGCAGAGGCATGTCAACCAGGACAGCCCCACAACATCCAGAGCCATTAGGAACTCCGGGCGAATCTCATCCACCTCTGGGGCCTTGCCACCGAGGAGCTTTTTAACCACCTCGGTGACCTCAACCCCAGAGATAGGCGAACCCGCCTCAGAGAACCCAGATTCTGCTTCCTCGTGGGAAGGCGTGTCGGTGACAATGAGGAGGTCTTCGAAGAATTCTCCCCACTGACTCACAACGTCTTGAGTCGAGGTCAGCAGCGCCCCATCCCCACTATACACAGTGTTGATGGTGCACTGCTTCCACCTCCTGAGACGCCGGATGGTGGACTATAATTTCTTCAAAGGCGTCCGGAATTCTTTCTCCACTTTCCCTTTACTCCTCACCAGCATCCTCTCTCTTTAGCAACCTGTGTCTTCCTTAACACTTAATCTATCTTTTTATGGTTTAAGAAATGTGATCAAGTACAATATATTGTATACACAGCATTAAACGCCTAAACAGGCTCGCTGTTCAGGGCGTCAATATATACAATCGCTATTTGGGATGGACATCACGTTCCATCTGCGTAGCCTACCCTTGCCGCGTTCCAGGAGCCAATCATGTTGAAGCAGGGCAGGTCTTGCTGTGAAAAGCCGTGTGATTTCCAAGAATGTCTGTGAAATGGGCCCCTCCCTTTCCGGGTGTCCTTCGTCTTTTTGTAAATGTGTTTCTGCTTTTGTCTTAGTGTTTCCTGAAATGTTAAAGTGTTTTGTGTTTTGTTTTTGTGGTTCCTGAAATGTTAGTGTTTCGTGTTTTGTTAATTTGTTTTCTGAAATGTTAAAGTGTTTCGTGTTTTGTTTTTGTGTTTTCTGAAATGTTGAAGTGTTTCACAATTTGTTTTGCACTTCCAGGCCACTGTAGGTTCTTTTTATTATTGTTTTTTTTAATTTTTTTATTTTTTACATGGAATAGAGCTATTTTTTATTTATTTATTTTATTATATTCTTTGTGGCGGCATGGTGAAAGACTGTTTAGCACATCTGCCTCATAGTTCTGACGACCGGGGTTCAAATCCCGGCCCCACCTCTGTGAAGTTTGCATGTTCTCCCCGTGCCTGCGTGGGGTTTCTCTGGGTACTCCGGTTTCCTCCCACATCCCAAAAACATGAGTGGTAGGTTGAGTGAAGACTCTAAATTGCCCCTAGGTGTGAATGTGAGTGCCAATGGTAGTTTGTTTATATGTGGCCTGCGATTAGCTGGCGATCAATTCGGGGTGTACCCCGCCCCTCGCCCAAAGATAGCTGAGATGGGCTCCAGCACGCCCGCGACCCTAGTGAGGATAAAGCGGAACAGAAAATGGATGAATGGATGGATGGATATTCTTTTGTTGAATTTTCACAGATGGGATTTGTAAAATGTTCAGGCAGTATGTATTGGGTCACAGTGAGCCTAATCTAGCTGACTTCAGGCAAAAGGCAGACTTCATCCTGGACCAGTTGGCAGGCAATAACACTGCACATACACTATAGAGCCAGCCACACTTTCACACTCACATTACAAGTGAGTGTCACTGAGTGGGAGCTAAACACACGCTCCCTGCACAGAAGTGAAGCAAGTGAAACACTCCACCAAGAGTGAGAGGCAGTATGTTACTTTAAAATGAATTAATGTGGTTGGATGTGGTTTGATGTTTGACGGTGGTCAGCGAGGCCATAGGGGCAGAATGGCAACCACGCTTCTGTCAGACTGCCCCATGACAGCTGTGGTTATGCAAGTAGCGTACAACCATCATGAGTGGCTGTGGAGTGAATGTATAGTGTGCAATTGTAAAGTTGTCTTTGAGTATCACGAAAAGTGTTATTGTCATATACTGCCTGCAGTTCCAATATTGTAGCCGGGAGGGCGCTTTGCGTTCTCTCTCTCTCTCCCCTCCCTTCTCTGTTTTCAGCACCTGTCTCCAATCAGCCTTATCACCACCAGTATATAAACCTACCTGTTCCAAGAAATCCTCACTGAAGTATTGCAGTTACTTTCAGTGGTACCACGGCCCTTTTACCTCACGTAAGTCACCCTATTCCTTGTTCCCTTTTTGACTCCTGTGTCTCCTTGTTCCAGTGTGTTTTTCCCCCCCGTGTTCCTGATCCACGTAATTCCTGCTGCCAAACCAGCCGCCTGTCCTCACCATTACCTGCCATCTGTCCACACTGCTGCCTGCCAACCCACCTAGGACCATCGCCATTATCTTTCATCAATAAACTATTCATCCTTTCACATCTGCCTCCGACTGCGCTTGGATCCAGCCACTCTCTATTCGGGTCAGTTATATAAGTGTAATTCATTATTTTTCATTATTATTAAAAGTAGCACCCTCCTTGAGCTGTCACCTGATTGTGTCCCAATGATCCTAGGAGCAAAGTTGTCAGGGGCTTTATGCCCCTGTTAGGGTCACCCTGGGCAAACAGGTCCAAGGTGAGGGACCACACAAAGTACGCTCAAAGACCCTCTGTTACGATGACAATAAATGGATGCAGTTTTTCCTCACCCGGACGCGGGTCACTGGGTTCCCCCTCTGGAGCAGACCTGGAGGTTGGGCTCGATGCCAAGCTCCTGGGGGCCACAGCTGCACCCATGGGGCCCGGCCGGGAAAAGCTTGAAGAGGCAACATGACCCCCCCCCTTCCCATGGCATCCTCACTCGTGGGAGGGGCCAAGGGGGTCTGGTGCATAGAGAGCTGGTCAGCAACCGAAGGTGGGGACCTTGGCAATCCGATCCCCGGCTACAGAAGCTAGCTTTAGGGACAAGAAGTGTCACCTCTCTGGCAAGGAAAGAGCCTGAGCTGGTGTGCGAGGTCGCGAAATTCCAGCTGGACATATTTGGGCTCACCTCAACACTTGGGCCAGTCTTCTTGAGAAGGGTTGGACTCTCTCCCACTTTGGAGTTGCTCATGGTGAGAGGCACCGAGCAGTTGTGGGCATACTGATTCCCCCCCCTGGCTTGGTGCCTGTATGTTGGCGTTCACCCCAGTGGATGAAAAGGGTAGCCTCCCTCTGCTTTCGGGTGGCGGGGGAAGGGTCCAGATTGTTGTTTCTGGCTCTGCATCAAACAGCAGCTCAGAGTACTCACCTTTCTTGAAGTCCTTGGAGTGGGTGCTGGAGATTGTCCCTGCCGCGGACTCCCTCATTCTTCTGGGGGGACTTCAATGCTAACGAGCGCAATGACAATCAGACCTGGAAGGGCGTGATTTGGAAGAATGCAACCCTCCCGATCAGAACCCAAGCGGTGTTTTGTTATTGGACTTCTGTGCTCATCACTTACTGTCCATAACAAATACCATTTTCAAACATAAATGTGTCCATATGTGCACTTGGCACCAGGACACCCAAGGCTCCAGTTCAATGATCGACTTTGTGGTTTTTTTCATTGGACTTGTGGCCACATGTCTTATACACTCGGATGAAGAGAGGTCCAGAGCTGTCAACTGATCACCACCTGGTGGTATGTTGGCTCCCATGGTGGTATGTTGGCTCCGATGATGGTACAGACCCAAATGTATTGTGAGGGTCTGCTGCGAGCGTCCCCTGTCAGAAGGAGTTTCAACTCCCACCTCTGGTAGAACTTTCCCCACATCCCGAGCGAGGAGGTGTGGGCGGTAGGGGTGTTTGTGTGGTGTTGGGGGTGGGGTGGGGTATTGAGTCCGAGTGGACCATGTTCCACGCTTCCATTGTTGAGGTGGCCAACTGGAGCTGTGGGCATAAGGTGGTCGGTGCCTGTTGTGGCGGCAATCCCCAAACCTGTTGGTGGACACCAGTGTTAAGGGATGCCATCAAGCTGAAGGAGTCCTATTCAGCCTTTACCGGCTGGCCACCTGGAATGCAGCTTTGGTGGTCACTGAGGCAACAACTCTAGCGTGGGAGTTCTGTGAGGCCATAGAGAACGACTTCCTGACGGTGTCGAGGAAATTCTGGTCCACCATCTGGCATCTAAGGAGGGAGAAGTAGTGCACCATTAACACCGTGCATAGGGGGGACGGGGGGACTGCTGACCTCAATTCGGGACAATGTGAGTCAGTGGGCCGAATACTTCGGATCTCAGATTCAGGGGGAGCAGTGCGGTTTTCATCCTGGCCTCGAAACAGTGGACCACCTCAAACACCTTCATCAGGGTCCTCGAGGGTGCACCTATACAGGCTACATTTGCTTTGTGGACCTGGAGAAGGCGTTCGACCGTGACTCTCGGGCGATCCTGTGCGGGGTGCTGCGGGAGTATGGAGCACCAGAACCCTTGATAAGGGCTGTTCAGTCCCTGTATGACTGGTGTAAGAGTCTGGTTCCTGTTGGCTGCAGTATGTCGGATTCGTTTACAGTGAGGAGCCAGGTAAAGTGGCTCCGGCATCTGGTTATGATGCCCCCTGGACGCCTCCCTGGTGAGGTATTCCAGGCACATCCCACCAGGAGAAGGCTCTGGGCACAACCCAGGACACGCTGGAGAGACTGTGTCTCTGAGCTAGCCTGGGAGCCCCTCGGGATCCCCCCGGAAGAGCTGGATGAATTGGTTGGGGACAGGGAAGTTTGGATTTCAAAGCTTAAGCTGTCCTTCATAATACACCACACATTTTGAATGGGAGACAGGTCTGGACATGGCTTGGATGGCAGCATTTGTTTCTCCAAAACCTGTATGTACCTTTTAGCATTAATGGTGCTTTCAGAGATGTGTAAGTTACCCATGCCATTGGCACTAACATACCATCACAGATCCTGGTTTTTGAACTTTGCGTCCATAACAGTCCGGATGGTTCTTTTTCTCTTTGGCCCGGAGGACACCACGTCCACAATTTCCAAAAATAATTTGAAATACGGACTCGTCGGACTACAGAACACTTTTCCACTTTGCATCAGTCCATCTTAGATGAGCTCGGGCCCAGAGAAGCCGGCGGCGTTTCTGGGTGTTGTTGATAAATGGCTTTTGCTTTGCGTAGTAGAGTTTCAAGTTGCACTTACGGATGTAGCGCCGAACTGTATTAACTGAAATTGGTTTTCTGAAGTGTTTCTGAGCTCATGTGGTGATATCCTTGACACATTGATGTCGGTTTTTGATGCAGTGCCGCCTGAGGGATCGAAGGTCACGGGCATTCAATGTTGGTTTTCGGCCTTGCCGCTTACATGCAGTGTTTTCCCCAGATTCTCTGAACCTTTTGATGATATTATGGACCGTAGATGATGAAATCCTTAGATTCCTTGCAATTGTACATTGAGGAACATTGTCCTTAAACTGTTCGAGTATTTTCTCCCGCACTTGTTCACCAAGAGGTGAACCTCGCCCCATCTTTGCTTGTGAATGACTGAGCAATTCAGTCATTCACAATTCCTTTTATACCCAGTCATGGCACCCACCTGTTCCCAATTAGCCTGTTCGCCTGTGGAATGTTCCAAACAGGTGTTTGATGAGCATTCCTCAACTTTCTCAGTCTTTTTTGCCACCTGTCCCAGCTTTTTTGGAACTTGTTGCAGCCAAATATTTGCTAAAAACAAACAATCAAGTTTATCAGTTTGAACATTAAATATCTTGTCTTTGTAGTGTATTCAATTAAATATAGGTTGCTCATGATTTGCAAATCATTGTATTCTGTTTTTATTTATGTTTAACACAACGTCCCAACTTCACTGTAATTTGGGTTGTACAACAGGGGTGGTGGGGTATTAGTAACACAAGCATTGAAGATATTTGTCTTTTTACCAAGTGCTTCCCATTATTATCACAGTAATGAAGTTGAAGTATAGAAGATCAGTCCTAGTCCCGTACGGTTTCGATGGAAAATCCAGAGTCCAGCCAGTCCGAGACAGAGATAAGACCAAGACTTTTGGGAGTCGAGTCTGAGATAAGACCAGGACATTCAAAATGTGGTCTCGAGACCGGTCTCGAGTGTTACAACACTACAAATCAATACCCAATATTTCAAGTATGCACAGAAATCCTTTGTGTGTGTTTTTGTTAAATTTAGTCTTTTTCAATGTTGCTTTTACAATGTTTTTTTTTGTAATTCTAGAAAGGTAGAGAAACACACAAAATAAGTAATTGGTGAGCTCATTTTCATCAATGCAGTTAGCAAAAATGAAGAGAAGACAGAACTGAAGCCTTCCAAATTGGACTTGCCTGATCTGGGGCATTTGTCATCAATGCCCAAAAGCAGATGCCAAAGTACACGGAAAGTCAGATATTCCATGATCTGGGCTTGAAGGATGTCAATTCTTCTTCCAGAAAGTGTCAACATGTTGGTTTTAATGTGACCGTTTAGTGTTAAAAAAAAAAAAACCTGAAAATGTGTCATAATTACAATTTTCATTAAAAAAACTAAACAAATCCTATATAAACAGAACAAAACAAAAAAAAGAAATGATGGCATGATTTTGTTTTTCTGATGTAAATTCTGCTGTGATGGAGAAATAATCCTACATTTGCAATATTATGATTTTTAGGATACAGTGTATTAAAACAGGCGGCACGGTGGCCGACTGGTTAGAGCGTCAGCCTCACAGTTCTGAGGTGCGGGGTTCAATCCACGTCCCCGCCTCTGTGGAGTTTGCATGTTCTCCCCATGCCTGCGTGGGTTTTCTCCGGGCACTCCGGTTTCCTCCCACATCCCAAAAACATGCATTAATTGGAGACTCTAAATTGCCCGTAGGCATGACTGTGAGTGCAAATGGTTGTTTGTTTCTATGTTCCCTGCGATTGGCTGGCAACCAGTTCAGGGTGTACCCCGCCTCCTGCCCGATGACAGCTGGGTTAGGCTCCAGCACGCCCGCGACCCTAGTGAGGAGAAGCGGCTCAGAAAATGGATGGATGGATGTATTAAAACAGCAGCATATTCTGAGGTTCTCACTTTAACTAATGAGCTTTTTCTCTACACAGCTGATATCCATCAAAACAACAGGTCATAAGTGCTGGTGTTTACCCCAAAGTCGATGATTGCCCACCTTCTGCTTATTCTAATGAAGCTGGTCCTCATTAAACTGTTTTCTGTGAGTCAGAGCTAACGACTAGACGTCTGGTAAACCAGCACTTTTAACTAAAACTGCCAGGGAGTCTGTTCACATCGACATTATAATGTATAACTGCAACTTAACTATATATTATTTTAAAAGCAATGTATTACAATATTCATCAGAATTCTAGTTGTACTTACTCATTTTCCAAAACCCATCAAATATGTCAAGCTCAAACAATCCGAGTGACGTCCTGTGACCAGACAGTGCATCCATCCCACTTAATTTCAATAGTTATTCAGACTTTTTTGCTAGATTTCACCAAAACCAAAAGGTAGATTTCACAGATGGTAGCTTTCACCAAACCAAACCATCAGAAACATGAAAACCATTCTCAGGTTTAACTATTATTTCCATAATAATAATATGTTTAGGATCCCAAGAGCACTTTCCCTTGCACTTTTCGCTTACTTGGTAGCCATACTGAGGGCAAAAAAGACAAAAAGATACCTGTATGTGAAATATGTGACGCATGGAGTTAACTACGTTTATGTTCCGCATGGATGATAATGCGGCCCTATGGGGGGCAGAAGGCAGTGCAAACTGTAGGCCGGTCCCAAGCCTGGATAAATGCAGAGGGTTGCGCCAGGAAGGGCATCCGGCTTAAAACTTTGCCAAACAAATATGAGCGTTCATCTAAAGAATTTCATCCCGTGGCCAGGTTTAACAACGTCCACCCCCGGCGCAGATAAGCTGCAGGGCGCCGGTGGAAATTCAGCTACCATGGGTCGAAGACGAAGGAGTGGTGGAAAGCGGGTTCTTTGGCAGAAAGAGAAGAGGAAAGCACAGAGCCTATAATTGAATGTGGGGACTTTGAATGTTGGGACTATGACAGGAAAATCTCGGGAGTTGGTTGACATGATGATTAGGAAAAAAGGTCTATATATTGTGTGTCCAGGAGACCAGGTGGAAAGGCAGTCAGGCTAGAAGTTTAGGGACAGGGTTTAAATTATTTTACCATGGTGTAGATGGGAATAGAAATGGAGTAGGGATTATTTTAAAGGAAGAGTTAGCTAAGAATGTCTTGGAGGTGAAAAGAGTATCAGATCGAGTGATGAGGCTGAAACTTCAATTGAGGGTGTTATGTATAGTGTGATTAGCGGCTATGCCCCACAGGTAGGATGTGACCAAGAGGTGAAAGAGAAATTCTGGAAGGAGCTACCCAAAGTAGTTTTGAGCATCCCAGACAGAGAGAGAGAGAGTCATGATTGGTGCAGATTGTAATGGACATGTTGGTGAAGGAAACAGGGGTGATGAAGAAGTGATGGATGAGTACGGCATCCAGGAAAGGAACTTGGAGGGACAGGTGGTGGTAGACTTTGCAAAAAGGATGGAAAGGGCTGTAGTGAACACTTTTTTCCATAAGAGGCAGGAACATAGGGTGACCTATAAGAGCGGAGGTAGGAGCATGCAGGTGGATTACATCTTGTGCAGATGATGTAATCTGAAGGAGGTTACCGACTGTAAAGTAGTGATAGGAGAGAGTGTGGCGAGACAGCATAGAATGGTGGTGTGTAAGATGACTCTGGTGGTGGGGATGAAGACAAAGGCAGAGCAGAGAACTATGTGGTGGAAGCTGAGAAAGGAAGAGTGTTGTGCGGCTTTTCGAGACGAAAAGGCCAAACAAGAGGCATATGATGACATGTATGCCAGGTTGGACACTAAAGAAGGAGAAAAGGATCTCTACAGGTTGGCGAGATAGAGATGGGAAGGAGTGCAGGAGGTTAGGGTGATTAAAAATAGGGATGGAAATGTGTTGACTGGTGCCAGTAGTTGACTGGATCGATGGAAAGAATACTTTGAAGAGTTGATTAATAAGGAAAGTGAGAGAGAAGGAAGAGTTGAAGAGGCAAGTGTGGTGGACCAGGAAGTGGCAATGATTAGCAAGGGGGAAGTTAGAAAGGCATTAATGAGGATGAAAAATGGAAAGGCAGTTGGTCCTGATGACATTCCTGTGGAGGTATGGAAGCATCTAGGAGAGGTGGCTGTGGAGTTTTTGACCAGCTTGTTCTAGCGCGTGAGAAGATGCCTGAGGAAAAGTGTGCTGGTGCCCATTTTTCAGAACAAGGGTGATGTGCAGAGCTGTGGGAACTATAGAGCAATAAAGTTGATGAGCCACACAATGAAGTTATGGGAAAGAGTAGTGGAGGCTAGACTCAGGACAGAAGTGAGTATTTGTGAGAAACAGTATGGTTTCATGCCTAGAAAGAATACCACAGATGCATAATTTGCCTTTAGGATGTTGATGGAAAAGTACAGAGAAGGTCAGAAGGAGCTACATTGTGTCTTTGTAGATCTAGAGAAAGCCTATGACAGAGTACCCAGAGAGGAACTGTGGCACTGCATGCGGAAGTCTGGAGTGGCAGAGAAGTATGTTAGAATAATACAGCACATGTACGAGGGCAGCAGAACAGTGGTGAGGTGTGCTGTCGGTGTGACAGATGAATTTAAGGTGGACGTGGGACTGCATCAGGGATCAGCCCTGAGCCCCTTCCTGTTTGTAGTGGTGATGGATAGGCTGACAGATGAGGTTAGACTGCAATCCCCGCGGACCATGATGTTTACAGATGACATTGTGAGCTGCAGTGAAAGCAGGGAGCAGGTGGAGGAACACTTAGAAAGATGGAGGCATGCACTGGATAGGAAGAAGAATGAAGATTAGCTGAAGTAAGACAGAATATATGTTCATGAATGAAAGGGGTTGAGGGGGAAGAGTAAGGCTACAGGGAGAAGAGATAGCAAGGGTGGAGGACTTTAAATACTTGGGGTCAACCGTCCAGAGCAATGGGGAGTGTGGTCAGGAAGTGAAGAAACGGGTTCAAGCAGGTTGGAACGGGTGGAGGAAGGTATCAGGTGTGTTATGTGACAGAAGAGTCTCTGCTAGAATGAAGGGCAAAGTTTATAAAACAGTGGTGAGGCCAGCCATGATGTACGGATTAGAGACAGTGGCACTGAAGAGTCAACAGGAAGCAGAGCTGGAGGTGGCAGAAATGAAGATGTTGAGGTTCGCTCTCGGAGTGACCAGGTTGGATAAAATTAGAAATGAGCTCATCAGGGGGACAGCCAAGGTTCGATGTTTTGGAGACAAAGTTAGAGAGAGCAGACTTTGATGGTTTGGACACGTCCAGAAGAGAAATAGTGAGTGTATTGGTAGAAGGATGATGAGGATGGAGCTGCCAGGCAAGAGAGCTAGAGGAAGACCGAAAAGAAGGTTGATGGATGTCGTGAGGGAAGACATGAGGGCAGTTGGTGTTCGAGAGGAGGATGCAGGAGATAGGCTTACATGGAAAAGGATGACACGCTGTGGCGACCCCTAATGGGACAAGCCAAAAGGAAAAGAAGATGTTCCGCATGGATGATGTAACTGTTTGGGAACTGAAGCATAGTTAGTGAACAGAAGCATTATTTGTCCCAAACATTTTTTTAGAAACCAATTTATTCATTAACAGGGGCATTCTTGAACCAAAGTTCCAGTGTCGCAAAAATGTTGTGATTGTTCAGCATGTATTTGTATAGAATTTGAAAATGTATAAAGAAAATTTTAAGGAAGACATTACTGAATATTCTTTATTTTAAATGCAAGTGACTGAATAAAAAGCCAGCCTATTTCATAGTGATTGTTGTCGCTAAGGGGCCTCTGCCGACCTGTTTTTTAATAATGCATACGTTTACTACTACTACTACTACTACTACTACTACTTTTGGTTACAAAGCCTAAAACCTTAAACCTAATCCTTAAACCTGTAGTCCTCCATAGATTTTTAAGAGACAACAACATGCAGCAGCCTTTGTGTAGAGGACTTGAGTTAGGAAGAAGTTCAGAGGTAAGCGTTATTGTCAGGGTAGTACAACACAAACACCACAAATCTCTGACAGACATAAGCAGTCTGGACGGGGGCAGTTATTCTGACAGATGCGTCAGCATTTTTATGCAGACCTGCCTGTAAAAGAAAAAAAACCCATACCAACTGATGATAGTGTGTTCTGTTGGAGATGCCTTTAATTCAAAGTATTTTGCAGTACAAGTAGTTCACTGTCACTTTTTTTCCCATTTATCTTGGAAGCACTTGCTCGCTTATAAAAGGTGTATCCAAATGTTTGTCTGGTACCTTATTCATAAAATACAGATACAGATTGTCATCTACTGAATCTGTGTTCAACAATTAAAACAATTACTGGATATGGTCCAGTGACCACTCTGGGCACCCACGACAACATAAACACAGTTGAACTGGATTGCTTTAGTGACTGACTCAGAGTAAATCCAAAACAATGAACCAAGTTTCTCACCACTAGTATACAATGACTGACCACAACTTTATGAAATTGAAAATAAACTGTCTTTTCAATAGCCATGAATCCTTGAACCCCCCCCCAACAAAAAGTAATAGTCATCAAAGAATACATACTTCAATCCAACCAGGACTGGTTGGATTTGATTTTATATGACCGATTCCACCTTCAGATATTAGATGGAGCAATAAAATCTTACCTGTAATATCGAGCATTTTAGAATCAGCAAGAGGGATAACCAACTTTTCACTAAAAAAATAGATGATTAACCCCAGTTGTAGTTGATTAAAAGACTGTTCTCTCTCCTATACGACCGATTACTATGTGCTTTCAGCTATCCAAGCAAGAAGTGTTACAATGTAAAGGAAAGGTGATGGTGACCAAAAGATTTTGATGACCTTTTAGCTATTCAAAATCTTTCCAGCTTGCATTTTTAAATAATGTTGTGAACACAACCCATTGCAAGTGGACCTTGAGTGTTGCAGTGGCGAGAGTCCCCTGGATTATAGAACTCAGTCTGCTGCTACCACCACCAATTTCTGTATTAGAGACAATTGATGGCTGAATGGATAGATGGATTGATGTATGTAAGACGGCTTGATGGGAAAGTGTCAGTCCGTTGCATATACCGTAGGGACGCACTCCCCATGCTACAATCCTTTATGGTGGCCACAATGTTCATTCACAAAAAGCTGATTATTTTTCAGGGTATGCGGTGTGTGCATGATTCCCTTCTGCCAGGCTGTGATGGACATTACAGGTTGGCGATTCAGGGAGAGAAACTGACTGGTGGGAAAAAGAGAATAAAAGAGGCGAAGAAACATGAAACACTGCGACTGAATCTTAAGTTACGCTGTAGAAACGGTTTAATGGACATACTGTATGTATATTTTTTGTATTTCCCTTTCAGATGTTTTCATACTTACTGTCTGTAGTTCCGTCCTGACTGTTTATTCCATCTCATTGCTATGTTAGCATAGTTTCTAAGATGATAAAAGTGTTAAACAAATACCATATTGTTAGGCAAAATAAAGCAATATTATATTATGTTACTGCTTTAAATAGCCAGAAACTACTGGCATGTTCATTTCAAAGCTGATGAAGTGCTTTTGTATATTTTCTGTAGTGTTCAGGATGGCGGGAGAACAAACGTTAATCAGGCAGGTGTAAATAAAGAAAGCCAGTATTCAAACCAACAAGCAAATTAGTCTTCGCTGAAAGCCCAAGCAGAATTTCAACCCAAATGCCAATGAGCCATGGTGCTGTCCCTTGTTTGAAATAATGTACTTCAAAATAAATAATTTTTTTTTTATTTTGACATGAATAAAGTCATAATTTTTTGTGAATGCAAGCAACTATCTTACAATAACAGACACAACAATTTGTACCGTCACATTAAACTGACTGGACTTACCGGTACATTATTTTTGAACATTTCAGCTGGGATAGGCTCCAGCATAGTATGAATTTGGTACCTGGCCCTTCATTGGGGATTTAGCCTTGTAATTCCACCACTATCAAACTATCAATTATACAAACCCATCAATACTATACAAAAACGCAATATACAAGTATGCTAATTATGAAAAATGTTTTGCTTATTTGGTAGTTTAATACCAAATAACACTTGAGGTTTGGTAAAGTTGATGTAAAAGTCCTATCGATTCATCCATTTTCTTCCGCTTATCTGAGGTCGGGTCGCGGGGGTCCGCGGGGATCAAGCGGGGAAAATATAATATACTAACACCTGCTCGGCGCCTCTCACCATGGGCAACTCCAGAGTGGAAGAGACTCGAACCCCTCTCGAGAGGGCTGGTACCTAAGCCCAAGTGCGTGGAGGCGAGTCCGATTATATCTACAACCCCAATTCCAATGAAGTTGGGATGTTGCGTTAAACATAAATAAAAACAGAATACAATGATTTGCAAATAATGCTCAACCTATATTAATTTAATACACTACAAAGACAAGATATTTAATGTTCAAACTGATGAACTTTATTGTTTTTAGCAAATGAATTTAGGATTTTATGGCTGCAACACATTCCAAAAAAGCTGGGACAGGTGGCAAAAAAGACCATCCGACAGGTGAACAGGCTAATTGGGAACAGGAGGGTGCCATGATTGGGTATAAAAGGAGCTTCCCTGAATTGCTCAGTCATTCTGTCATGGGTGTGTGTTCCGGTTTTTGTCTTCCCCGTTTCACACACACCTGCTCCTGAGAGCATCTTCACCACCTGTGCCTCGTTCACCCTAATTACCCCTTGCATTTAATCTCGTGTCTCATTCTCTCTCGTCGTCAGTTCGTTGTACCTTGTCGTCGCGTTCCAGCATTCCTTGTTTCCATGTCACAGACTCACAGTAAGACTTGACACTGTTCCGATTATCGACCTCGCCTTTTTGCTTCATGTTTTTGGATAAAGTTGCCTTTTTTGGATTGCCTGCCTGTGTACCGACCTATGCCCGTATATTAAACCTCTCTTTTTGGAAACTGTGCATTTGTTTTGGAGTTGTGCATTTTTGGCTCCTATCCTCTGTTCCGTTCATGACACATTCACAAGCAAAGATGGGGCGAGGTTCACCTCTTTGTGAACAAGTGCGTGAGAAAATAGTCGAACAGTTTAAGGCCAATGTTCCTCAACGTACAATTGCAAGGAATTTAGGGATTTCATCATCTTCAGTCCATAATATCATCAAAAGGTTCAGAGAATCTGGAGAAATCACTGCATGTAAGTGGCAAGGCCGAAAACCAACGATGAATGCCCGTGACCTTCGATCCCCCAGGCGGCACTGAATCAAAAACCGACATCAATGTGTAAAGGATATCACCACATGGGATCAGGACCACTTCAGAAAACCAATGTCAGTTAAAACAGTTCGGCGCTACATGCGTAAGTGCAACTTGAAATTCTACGATGGAAAGCAAAGGGCATTTATCAACAAGCCCGAGCTCACCTAAGATGGACTGATGCAAAGTAGAAAAGTGTTCTGTGGTCCGACGAGTCCACATTGAAAATTGTTTTAGGAAATTGTGGACGTCGTGTCCTGTGGACCAAAGAGGAAAAGAACCATCTGGACTGTTATGGACGCAAAGTTCAAAGTCAGCATCTGTAATGGTATGGGGCTGTGTTAGTGCCAATGGCATGGGTAACTTACACATCTGTGAAGGCACGATTAATGCTGAAAGGTACATACAGGTTTTGGAGGAACATATGCTGCCATCCAAGCAATGTCTTTTTCATGGATGCCCCTGCTTATTTCAGCAAGACAATTCCAAACCACATGCTGCACGTGTTACAACAGCATGGCTTTGTAGTAAAAGACTGCTACTGCTGTACTACTAGACTGGCCTGCCTGCAGTCCAGACCTGTATCCCATTATGAAAGCGTAAAATACGTTTCAGCCTGTACCCGGCCGGGCCCGATGAGTGCAGGCCCGGCCACCAGCTCACTTGCCTTCGAGCCCCACCTCCAGGCCTGGCTCCCGAGGGTGGCCCCAGTGACCTGCGTCCGGACAAGTGAAAACGTTTTCCAGTGTTTTTATACATTATAGGAGTCTTCTGAACCGTGCTTTGTCTGGTCCCTCACCTAGGACCTGTTTGCCATGGGTGACCTTGCCAGGGGCATAAAACCCAGACGACGTAGCTCCTAGAATGATTGGGACACACAAATCCCTCCACCACGATAAGGAGTGGATGTAAAAGTAAAAAAAACTAAATTTACTTCAACCAAGTCCATCCATCCATTTTCTACCGCTTATCTGGGTCAGGTCGCGGGGGCAGTAGCTTTAGCAGGGACGCCCAGACTTCCCTCTCCCCAGCCACTTCATCCAGCTCTTCCGGGGGGATCCCGAGGTGTTCCCAGGCCAGCCGAAGGACGTAGTCTCTCCAGCGTGTCCTGGGTCGTCCCCGGGGTCTCCTTCCGGTGGGACGTGCCCGGAACACCTCACCAGGGAGGCGTCCGGGAGGCATCTGAATCAGATGCGCCAGCCACCTCATCTGGCTCCTCTCAATGCGGAGGAGAAGCGGCTCTACTCTGAGATCCTCCCGGATGACCGAGCTTCTCACCCTATCTCTAAGGGAGAGCCCGGACACACTGCGGAGGAAACTCATTTCGGCCGCTTGTATCCGGGATCTTGTTCTTTCGGTCACGACCCACACCTCATGACCATAGGTGAGGGTAGGAACGAACATCGATTGGTAAATTGAGAGCTTCGTCTTTCGGCTTAGCTCCTTCTTTACCACAACGGACCGATACAAAGTCTGCATCACTGCAGACGCTGCACCGATCCGCCTGTCGATCTCCCGTTCCATTCTTCCCTCACTCGTGAACAAGACCCCAAGATACTTGAACTCCTCCACTTGGGGCAGGATCTCATCCCCGACCTGGAGAGGGCATGCCACCCTTTTCCGACTGAGGACCATGGTCTCAGATTTGGAGGTGCTGATTCTCATCCCAGCCGCTTCGCACTTGGCTGCGAACTGCTCCAGTGAGAGTTGGAGCTCACGACTTGATGAAGCCTCTGATCACATTGGTTGCAGTGGTCCAGTCTTCTAGAAGCTCCTCTCGTCCACCGAGAGCCTGTCTCACCTCTTCCCGAAAAGCTGCACAACACTCGTCCTGTCTCAGCTTCCACCACATGGTTCTCTTCTCTGCCTTTGTCTTCCTAATCTTCCTCCCCACCACCAGAGTCATCTTACACACCACCATCCTATGCTGTCTAGCCACACTCTCCCCTACCACTACCTTACAGTCGGTAACCTCCTTCAGATTACATCGTCTGCACAAGATGTAATCCACCTGCGTGCTTCTACCTCTGCTCTTGTAGGTCACCCTATGTCCGTGCCTCTTCTGGAAAAAAGTGTTCACTACAGCCATTTGCATCCTTGTTGCAAAGTCTACCACTATCTGTCCCTCCAAGTTCCTTTCCTGGATGCCGTACTTACCCATCACTTCTTCATCACCCCTATTACCTTCACCAACATGTCCATTACAATCTGCACCAATTACGACTCTCTTTCTGTCTGGGATGCTCAGAACTACTTCGTCTAGCTCCTTCCAGAATTTCTCTTTCACCTCTAGGTCACATCCTACCTGTGGGGCATAGCCACTCATCACATTACACATAACACCCTCAATTTCAAATTTCAGCCTCATCACTCAATCCGATACTCTTTTCACCTCCAAGACATTCTTAGCCAACTCTTCTTTTAAAATAACCCCGACTCCATTTCTCTTCCCATCTACACCATGGTAAAATAATTGAAACCCTGCCCCTAAACTTCTAGCCTTACTGCCTTTCCACCTGGTCTCCTGGACACACAATATATCAACCTTTCTCCCAATCATCCTCTCAACCAACTCCCGAGATTTTCCTTTCATAGTCCCATCATTCAAAGTCCCCACATTCAGTTCTAGGCTCTGTGCTTTCCTCTTCTCTTTCTGCCGAAGAACCCGCTTTTCACCTTTTCTTCTTCCTTCGACATCGACCCACAGTAGCTGAATTTCCAACGGCGCCCCGCAGGCGGTGGCGGACGCAGTCGGTGGCGGACGTTGTTAACCCGGGCCACGACCGATCCGGTATGGAATTCTTTGGATGAACGCTCATATTTGTTTGGCAAGGTTTTAAGCCGGATGCCCTTCCTGACGCAACCCTCTGCATTTATCCGGGCTTGGGACCGGCCTACAGTTTGGTTATAGGTTATACTGTATAATATTGTCATATTGCTTTCATTTGCTTAACACGCACTGTCGCAAAATAATCACTCGACTTTACACTACCACTGGATTTCTGCTAATCCCTGCATCAGACTACACCAAGACACATTTGCTCTCTTACGGTGACACTACGTCAGACATCTGCCATGATATCTTGCAGTGACGTCACTCACTACACGACATGTAATAAAATACCACCGTACCCCGTTATTTATGATCATCACAGCTTTATCTGGTCGAATCAAGCAAGAAAGAAAGGGTTGGGGCCGCTTTCGTCCTACATCCTAGAGTGGTTCACTCCACAATCGACAGTATATTAATGGTGGACCAATGGCCTCCCCTCTCTACTTCTCAAAGAGGTTGGGCCGATTTTGTACTATATTCTGATGGGTTCAATCAGGGTTCAATCTAAATTACCGGTAAATATGAGCCAATGCCCCAACACCCACCACACCCTACCCCACGCCCTCTAAATTGTGGGCCAGTCTCTTTGGAAAACCGGTGTGCCCGATGCCTCGCCCAACCCTGATGGCATCCAATCATACTGGAGTTGAGAAAAAGAAGCGCGCTAACCTCACGGCTTCTGAAAGCGACCCTCGACTCGTCACCACAAACACCACCACAACTTTCTCTCACCAGCTGCACGCCATGAAAACGCCTATCAGTATTAGATTGTCACAGTAATGTTTAAAGCTGAGTCTCGGTCAACTTTAGACATTTTCAACAATTTTTACATTTATTTACAATAATTTTGTGCTATACTGGGTGTTTTTAGGTGAGGAGAAAAGGGCTTGAAATGAATGGACAAACAGCTTTAATGGACGACCCTTCCCCTTTATTCGTCTGTAAACTCAAGGTTTCACTCTATGTACAGTTTTTTTTTCTTTGTATGCTTCAGTTTTGCGTCTGTATACATTGAGCTGATATGACTTGCCAAAAAGGTCCAGTTTTGTGTCATCTGTCCAAAAGACATTCTCCCAGAAGCTTTGTGGCTTGTCATTATACATTTGGCAAATTTGGTTGTCATCATTTTCAAGTTACCATTGCAGGTTTTTCTATTCTTTAACAGAAGCATACAAACACTTGAATCTTCTGTCTTGAATCTACATTATAATTACAGCCCTGCATTTTGGGGTTGTAGTCAAAGTATTTTGTCACTTTTATATTATTATGAATGTACTAAGACATAAGTGTCAAACACAAGGCCCGGGGGCCAGATGTGGCCCGCCAAATTTTATTTTACACTCGCTTTAAGATATTATTAGATATTAATATTTCAATAGTTTTATTAAAATATTTTGCATACACATACATTTATTCCTAAATGTTTTTTAGTATGTAATTTTCACGCAATTTTCTGTTTTTAACCTATTCTTACATACACGCAATAATGACTACTGTCCTGGGTCTGCATTTACCTCATGCATTTTAATCTACTGAGCAGTTTCTAGAGGCCTTAAATAGAAGTTTGGATTCAGAGTGAATGGTGCTTAAGGTACTGATAGCAGCAGGATATCCCCATCATAAACACAAGTACTGAGGAAATCCAATGTTTGTTCACTGCACAGGAAAAGAAAGATGATTTTATTGTCTCTCGGTGTGTCATGGGCAGTTCACAGATTCTTTTCTGGCACTAAGTTATCAGCTTGTCCACTATTGATATCGCGACAATTTGGAGACATTAGTTTTTTGTGACGTCCGAAAGTGGCAGTTGCTGTCACGTTTATGGACAATAAGATGATTATTTTGCATGGTCATTTCAAGGACAGTATCAAAGGCATTGGTTTCCTTCCAGATTGCATCCTTCTTTGCTGCATTTTATTTCTCATGTCCACGGCTATTTTTATGTCTAGTGTGGGAGTGTGGGTCTTTTTTAAACTTAAACTCAATTCAACCGTGTGACCCTCCAAGGCAATATTTTATATTATTTTGGTAGGAGCATCGCATTAGTTGACGTTGCAGTATTTGTTCTGTGATCCCCACCCAAAATTGGACAGCAAGACAATTTTGAACTGAAATGTTAAATGTATAAGTTTAATCTGAGTCATGTACATTTTTCATGCAAATGATAAATAGTGTTGCTGTTTTTTTATTTTTTAGCTTTTTTTTGTATTAAAAATAAAACGTGTTGCCATTCTTCAGGTTCATGCATCTGTGACATTTTTATTCATATTTATTTCAGCAACACAGTGATAATACTGATAACTGTGATCATTTTGATCACTGTGATGCGAAATGTTCATATCATTTTATGTTTTTATTTTAAAACTATGACTTTCTTTGGCATGGGATCTTCTTCAGTAGTCAACGAAGTCGGCAGATCTCAAATCAATAGAGCATGTTTATCAGCAACTGAAGGTGGCTGAAGTGATGGCCTGGCACAGCATCTCCATCGAGGAATTTGCAGATGTTTATGGGCTCAAGAGCAGCCAGTTATTGACATTGAGAATTGTCCATTATCCAAATATTGTACTGCTAAGCCGCTGCAAATGGTGGTATGGCGATAATTCCCAAAATGTTCGTGACATGACCTAAAGCTGGAAGTTTTATAAAGGCAAAATAATATAAATCTCTTTTGATATAATTGTCAAAATAATTTTGGATCTAACTGTAGCCATCCAGCCATCTGTCTATCTTGAAATGTATAACATCTTTCTTAACGTAACCTTGTTGGTCAGTTGGATAACTCCATGATGTATCAAATTTCGGGTTAACTGTGATGGCTATAGTCTTTTGTTATAATCTTTCTTACAATATTAATAGGTCAAGATAAATGTAACTACTTTGGAACTGTGAAACAATGTATTAGAGAATACAAAATTCCTTTTTAAATGGTCACTTCTGTATTTTCTTAGACTTCTGAATCGTAATGTGAATCAAATTGCGTGTGATAGAAATGTAAATATCCAAATGGTTCAATAAACAGTGGGGGTTCTCCCCCCCGCCCCCCCACGCTTTCCAGAATAGCATCTAAAAGCACAACAGCTCGTTTGCAAAAAACATTATGACTGAATTTGCAAATCAAATTGATTTTCTTTTACTTATTTGCATGCCGCTGAGAAAATAACATTTAAAATAAAGACACTTGGTCAATGCCACCCCTGACCCAGGCCCCCCCCCCCCAAAAAAAAAGCCACCCAGAAACTCCTGCAGTGGACATTTATGAGATGAAGCAGCATCTGAGTATACAGAATAATGGCAACAATGAGAGGCTTTCAGAGGATCCACTTCACATCGCATGGATGCAATTATTTGCCACAGACATGAATTTCACACGTCCTGTGGGGCCTCAGGAGCTTGTCAGCCACGACCACTGTGGGCCACTGTTTCAATGTTTCAATTTGCTTTACATTTAGTCAGGGAAGACCACAAAAAAAACACTTGCAAGATACAGTACATTTGAGACGTGACTCTTGATACCAATATGCTCAAACCACTGGAACCTCTTCTTTAAAATAAAAACGAAAAATATACTGAAATATAGAAACCCCTTTTCTTCATCAAAGGTTTGCCTACACATTTAGGAGGGAATAGGTGGGACCTGTGATGAAATGAAACACCTATATTACAAAAATGCAAACTGTGCTCACATCCTTTTATCTTAATAGTGTGAATACTTTATGTCGGATGATGCTAATACACTGGACTGATGAGGATGTTATTGGTTTGCCAGAGCAAAGTAAACATTGGTTTGAAAACACCCAATTGATGTCCATGAAAAATTAATTTTATGAATGAATATTTCCAGAGAAATTAAGTCGGGATCACAGCACTCACATTACTTAAATCATTTAAATGATGAGGCATCAAATAATAGTTATCTTGCCTGATGAAAGGGCAGTGACTAGGCGACGTACAGGGTTGGTGAAATTTTAGGCTTAATTTATAATATAATGAATAAAATAATTAATTACAGATCATATGTAATATTCTACTGGGGCTCTTTTACTGTAAATTGTTGATGCTAATTGGAAATTATATGCGCTAATTTTGACATTTTAATCACCAAGAGTTCATTAAGCTCAGCTAAACTTGAACTCACGTGAAAGGTTGTTTGTTTATGTGTGCCCTGAGATTGTCTGGCAACCAGTTCAGGGTGAACCCTGCCTCTCGTCCAGAGTCAGCTGGGATCGGTTGGCTGCGACCCTCGTGACTATTAGCGGTACGGAAGATGAATGAATAAAGTTGAACCTCAATTCCACCCAATTTATATACCCACAGTGCTAATAATGTAGGATGACGCTATGAGCTGTCTCCATCCTGAAACTTTTAATAAGAGCTCAGTGGTTTGCTTTTGCCTCGCTCTGCTACGTTACCACCAGCAATAATAATAAATATAGTTCAGTTACAACCTCTATTCCTCATGACGCCAAAGAAGTTTATTGCGGCTGATTTCTCCTCTTGACTCATTTTCTATAAATAGCACCAGTATCCTGGGTCTCAATAATCATTTTTGGAAAGGGAGGAGAGGACGTACAGATAATTCAAAGAATACATTTCAAGAAAGCAGGAAGATGGGGCAGTACCTCATGCATCAAGGCAATGATGAATTTTACATCTTTCCAAACAGCAAGGATGATGAGAATTCCTGAATTTTATTTTCTGCTTGGAAAGTACAACACAAACTGGTTAGCATTGTTTAGCAAGGTTTTGGGTCAAAATCCCAGCACTTGTTGCGGCCTTCATTGAAAATGTATTGGCTTCCTCCCATAGTTCAAAAACATGTATGTATTGAAGTTATTATGCTATTTTCAATTACTTTCTTTACATTCATTTAAATTACATACATTTACGGATTAGATTTATTTCATTTATTTAATTGCTTTTTTTCTTTTCTTTTTTATCCTGTTCTTTTCAGCTGCGTGGCCATACAGGATGGTGGTTTACAGACTCCTCTTGTGCTGGAACACTTTTGGTGTGCAACAGGGCCCTCTCCTTATTTTTATTTTTTTTATTACTATTCTGATGTTTATTGAAAATGCAGTCGGACACAAAAGGGTTTGAGGGGACAGACAGAGGGACAGGACAAACAAGGGGACTTGGGGTGTGAACCACAGCATAACAATAGTTACACAGCCTTGATATTTGACCAGAAGTAACGTTACAAGAGTCAAATCGTGTTCTTATTTGTGGACGGGGGACATGCAACAACTAACCAATAGGACAAGATGAGAGAGGACAGAAAAGGCAAGGCAGGGCAAGACAGGATGTGGGAATGAGCAAGGCAGTGCTACTGATGAGTAGTGCGGTGGGATGCTTTTATAGTGTCTAAACAACTGTAAGAACCTGTAAATTGATATCTTAATATAATCTGTGTTATTATTTGTGGTCCCAGCACTAGCAATTAAAGCCTACAGCGTGTCTGTCGAAGTTATTAGTGAATGAACAGCATATCACATGCATGTTACTCAACCAGAGTTGATGAGCTGGCACATACTTACTTACCTGATCACCAACTAGCAACCATTATCCATCTACCTTGATCATGTGTGGTGGGGTGTCATGTATTAAAATTGGGGAGACTGGTGGGAGTGATTGGAGACGGTCACAGGTCTGTCCAAGGCGGGAGGTGCCAACACCCTACCATAGGCCCCGAAGTCAACCGAGGACCCCGCACAGCCCGAGTGAGAGAGGGGTGACGACCACAGTGTCGTCCTCGTCGCTTTCCCTGGCAACCGCAGCACAGCCCCCAGCCCCCTATCCTCCACCCTGAGTGGAGGATAGGGGGCTGGGGGCCCTTCCCAGCACCCAGGGACCGAGAGCAGCCCAGGGCCCGGCCCCTCCCAGGGAGGCAACACGGACAACACCCGTCCCAAGAGGAAGTGGGAGAACCAGGTCCAGCATTCCCAGAGGCCCACACCGCAGATCCGGAGCCAGAAGGACAAGGTTGAAGTACATGCAATTGACCCTATAGCATGCACAGGAGTCTAAAATGAGAAGATATGATTTGGTCACATTACATTACATTTACATGACACATTACATTACATTTCTGTATGACGTTCTTTCCCAGGCAGACAAGAATTAAGCTTCAAGGTTCACAATTTTAATGAAAGGTGACCAGTTTTTCAGTTATCCATTTGGTTATTACCTTTAGCAGATATATTTCCTAGTGTTATATACTCTATGACAAATTTTACCATTAGTTATTGTTGATAGCTTGTTTATCTTTCCCGTTGAACAATATTGTTTTTTTTAGCAATTGCTAAAATTGCAAGTATTGGTTGAGCATGTTTATTTTGAAGATCTATACCTTTTAAATCACACAGACAAAGATTAGGAGAAATTGGAATCCTACAGTTCAAAACTGAGGAGAGTTTCTGTGTAACGAGTGACCAGAAGCGATGTACAGATGTAGCATGCCAGAGAGCGTGAAAATATGCGTCTGCAATCGATGTTTTCAGTACGAGTGAATATGTTTGATTTTGAATAGCCCATTTTATGCATACTATTACATAATATGAAAGGAGTTTTTTGTTTTGTGGGAGTTGTTCCACTATTTTCTGAATAAAGACGGGTAGTTCATCCATTCCTGGGGCCTTGCCACCGAGGAGGATTTTAACCACCTCGATGAATTCAACCCCAGAGATAGGAGAACCTGTCTCAGAGACCCCAGACTCTACTTCCTCCTGGAAAGGCGTGTCGGTAGAATTGAGGTCTTCGAAGTATTCGGTCCAACGGGTCACACTATACACTATACCCAGTGTCAGCAAACACCAAAGCTGCATTCCGCTTGGCCAGCCGGTATCCCTTGTCTCCGGAGTCCCACAGGCCAAAAAGGCCCGATAAGACTCTTTCTTCAGCTTGATGACATCCCTTACCGCTGGTCTCCACCAACGGGTTTGGTATTGCCGCCACAACAGGTACCAACCACCTTACGGCCACAGCACACCTTAACAATGAAGGCATAAAACATGGTCCACTCGGACTCACTTCCAGGTCTCACTATAATTTCCCACATGAGCGTTGAAGTCTCCCAGCAGAAGGAGGGAGTCCCCAGCGGGCGCTTCCTCAGCCTTCCGCCATTGAGGTTTGGGAGTAGAGGGTACGGGAGTGGCAGAGTGCACAAGGTCTCGGGAAGGTGAACTAGGAAAAATGGCTGGTACTGAACATGGTGGCTTGGGGGCAGGTTTGACTAGACGTGTCTTAATTGGAGCCGTGGAACAACGTCTGGGAACAGGTGAAAAATTAAGTGACTTGTGAACAGGGGAAAAAAAACGAGGGGGCAAAATTTTACCTTTACTTGGGCGCCTCCGTTGGCCACCACGCGGCGGTCCCGGGTAGATGGCCTAACGGGTGCCCAAGAAAAGGTCCGAGGGAAAGGATTTGGACTCACTGGGGTTGGAAACGGGGAGACGTGACAAAAACGGACGAGGACGGGATAAACTAGGGAAGGAACCAGAAAAATCTAAATCTGTGTCAGAGTCAGAATCAGACAGGAGGTTAACTAAATCGGGGCCATCTTCACAATCAGAAAAATCAGAATCTAAAGAAACGTGGATGTAAAATAGTAGGGCATGGTGAATAATTAGGACAAGTGGGGGGACCCGAGGAAAAGGACAGAAAAGACTGAACGATAGGGCTTACTGGAGGAGGGTAGGTATGGATGGCAGGCTGAGGACGGTGGGAGGCAGTTTGGTGGTGTCCAGGGTGACGCCATGTTCTTCCCGCTGGGTCCTGTTCTGGTCGGTTCATTCTGTCACGTACGTGGTTAGGGCGAAGGCGAGTAACGCAAGGCAAGAACATGGTGGACCCAATTGCAGGGAAGCAGGGAGGCAAGGCAGGAGTGCGGGAGTCTCAAAATAATAATATTTAATCTTCAAAAAGGGAAAACAAGGATATTGGCTAAAGCAAAACTGAACAAAGTCCCACAACAGATAATCAAACCAAAGTAACAAAGAAACACTTGAATATCTAAAACTGGAAACAAACTATGACCTGTGAGTAAGACGTGGAATAGATAGGGAAAATGACACCTGACAATGACATACCACAATGATAAAGACAACTGACGACTATGACATGGCAAAGACATGTGACAACGACAATGAACCTACTAGAACTGTAAGAAACCAGGGAACTAAATACAAACAAATTGACGAGACAACGAGGAACACCTGGACAAGACACGAGTGGCTGGAGAGAGCTGATTGGTCGACACAAAGTAGACGAGAACAGGTGGACACTACAACCCAAAGAGCATACGACAAACATGGAACACAGGAAAACATGGAACAAACTAAACACAACCCAAACCAAAACACAGACCATGACATGCATAGGCATAAACAACATTCAGGACCCGTCCCCCCACTCAAAGGCCCCCTACCCTTTCGTCTACTGGGTTGAACCCAAATGTACAGGCATCGAGCCCGGGGGCAATCAGTATGTCCACATCTGCTTGGCGCCTCTCACCGTAGGCAACTCCAGAGTGGAAGAGAGTCCAACCCCTCTCAAGAAGACTTGGACCGGAGCTCAAACTGTGTATTGAGGTGAACCCGACGATGTCCAGTTGGAATTTCTTGACCTCGTACACCAGCTCAGTCTCTTTCCCTGCCAGAGAGGTGACATTCCACGTCCCTAAAGTCAACTTCTGTAGCTGGGGATCAGACCGCTAAGGTCCCACCTTGGGGGGCCGCCTAGCTCACACAGCACTTCACCCCCTTGGCCCCTCCCACAGGTGATGAGCCCATGGGAAGGGGAACCCACGTTGCCTTTTCGGGCTGTGCCTGCCCGGGCTCCATGGGTGCATGTGCTCGCAATCGAGCTCCATCTCCAGGCCTGGCTCCTGAGGTGGGGGGAGTGACCCACGTCCGGTCAAAGGAAAATGTGGTTCAATAGTTTTTATTGACATAGGGGGTCGTTGAGCCGTGCTTTATCTGGACCCTCATCTTGGACCTGTTTACCATGGGTGACCTTAACAGGGGCATATAGCCCCAGACAATTTAGCTCCTAGGATCATTGGGACCAGGGGCGGGGTGGCAATTGAGAATTTCGGGACATCTCCAGAACAGCCGGTCCATTCCAGGCCGACCTGGCCTTTTATGAATAGGATCGTTCGGCACGGGGGGGACTAGTTAGCACATCTGCCTCACAGTTCTGAGGACCCGGGTTCAAATCCGGCCTTGCCTGTGCAGAGTTTGCATGTTCTCCCCGTGCGTGCGTAGGTTTTCTCCGGCTACTCTGGTTTCCTCCCAAACCCCAAAAACATGCATGGTAGGTTAATTGGAAACGCTAAATTGTCCGTAGGAGTGAATATGAGCGTGAATGGTTGTTTGTTTATACGTCACCTGTGATTGACTTGCGACTGGTTCAGGGTGTACCCTTTCACCCAGAGTAAGCTGGGACAGGCTCCAGGATGCCACGACCCTAGTGAGGATAAGCGGTGTGGAAAATGGATGGATGGCTATGATAATTCATATATAATGTACAATACACGCCATCTTTTAATAAAACATAATTACATACTACTAGTCAAAAAAGACAACTTATAGGGCCCTATGCCAACAAAGGCATGCACGAGCGCATCAGTGCGCTGTGTACGCCAAGCCGAGTGTCATCAGGGGTGAAGATCACGAGCAGGGGGGGTTATTGAGGGACCGGATTGAACCCATAGTGGCAGTGAGGAGGTGGTGTTGGTCTTGGAGAACGAGGACTAGGAAGAAGAAGTCTTATTCGGGGAGAAGGAAGAGATTGGAACAGGAAGCAGCAATAACTAGACCGGTAGAGATGTCGTGTGGAAGGCTGCCATGCTGGGTAGGTAATTGTATTATGCGTACAGTGTATACAACAAAAATGATGAGACCTAAAATCACAGTCACCGCTCATTGGTTAGTATTCTTTGGAAGGGAGGAGGAACAAAAAAAAAATTGTTCTTCGGTTGTGCGCAATGAGGGCCTCGCCATCTGAATTCCCGGGCTGAATTTGGGGCCCAGTACATCCCTGATTGGGACACACAAACCCCTCCATCACAATAAGGTGATGGCTCCAGGAGGGGGTGTGGCGTAATTATTAGGTTGAAACAGTAACTTTTTGTTTTGTCACCTTGATTTGTGTAATAAATCTACTGCATCAACATTTACATCTAGGTATACGTTTACTTTTTCTTCCCTCTGCTCTGCTGTCTAATGGTTGTTGGCAGAAGTCAATGTGTTTTCCAGTCAAGTACAATTACGCTGTGGTGTCTTGTTTAAATAAGCACAAGACAGTTTTCCTGCAATTAGCTTCAGCACTGGCAATTGCTTACCACTAATGGCCTGTGCTAAAGAGAGTTACATGTGTATGTAAATTGGACAGGCACTATAGAGACACAAATGCCCCCTTAACGTTTCACGATGGAATTGTTTTAAAAAAAAAAAACAGCTTTTAACACAGGAAGAAATAGTCGACCGATAACGGCACTTGCATGGCAGTATCTGCATAAATAACATTAATCATGGGAAATTCAAAATCTCATCCAAATGCTTGAGATGTTCTGTAACCAAAGACAGTGATTGGATGTAGTGGGGCTTGATAGTGTTGTTGGTTAAAGAGGGGCAATGAGGTCGTGTGGACCGCATAAGCTGGTATTTAATTGAACTCTGCCAGGCTAAACTCTTACTATGTATATCTGATTAGCCTTGCAATTGCAGCGATTACAGAGGGAGCTTTCATGTTTTCTCAGCTGACTGTGGTTGCAGGGCATCATTTAGACCTGTTTCTCCTTTGAGAGTGAAAGAACTTAATAGCTGACATAGTCCTCAGCTCTGCTGATCTCAGGGAGGAAAAATGTTAACAAATTGCTTGGATGTTATCTGTTGATTAAGCCTAGATGAGTACTTAGAATGGCTTTAAATAGCTTAGGGAGACTCTTGAGAATTTGCAGTCAGCTTTTTAAATCAGCTCGATGCAACAGCTCAGACAGGATGGAGTGAATGTCACTGCCACCTAAGACTTAAGACCTAGACCACCAGTATGCTAAGATATGAAAAGAAGGAAAAGGGCAAAGGTGATTGATTTTTTATTTTCAAAACAAAACTACAAAATTTTTGCCTCTCATGTCTCTACAAAGGCGGCATGGTGCCCGACTGGTTAGAGCGTCTGCCTCACAGTTCTGAGGACCCGGGTTCAATCCCCGGTCCCGCCTGTGTGGAGTTTGCATGTTCTCCCCGTGCCTGCGTGGGTTTTCTCCGGGCACTCCGGTTTCCTCCTACATCCCAAAAACATGCATTAATTGGGGACTCTAAATTGCCCGTAGGTCTGAATGTGAGTGCGAATGTTGTTTGTTTGTATGTGCCCTGCGATTGGCTGGCAACCAGTTCAGGGTGTACCCCGCCTCCTGCCCGATGATAGGCTCCAGCACGCCCACGACCCTAGTGAGGAGAAGCGGCTCAGAAAATGGATGGATGGATGGATGTCTCTACAAAACCAAAGACCCAGGGCTAGTAAAAAGTGTAAAGCTGTTCTTTTGGGCTTTTTGTACAAAATAAGAAGCTTTACAAATGTCCCGTTTCACTTATCAGATCATTTCTTTCAGGATGCTTAAAGGGGGGTTTGCGGTTTTCCCAAAAATCACTTTTTGTCAGATTTGTTAAAACTGTCAGTATGAGCTGGCAGTAGTATGTAAGTAAAATGAGCTGTGAAAAGATATCAGCCCTCTCTGGCCCCATCTTGTGCCTCTAATTTGATTAGCAAGAAAGGTGTGGCTGACAAGATGTCAGTCATTTCTTGTGCACTGGCGGGCACACCACCGTAGCGTTGCACTGACCATCCCTCATTTGTCAACAACTGGGCATAAGACAAAAAGGAAAACAGAAGCAGAGGGCAGAAGCAGCAAAAGCTCAAAGGAAGAAAACTTAAACAGCCTCGGTGTGGGACGACCATCTGCCTTAACTGTTTGGGTTGAGATAGAGTGATAGAGGAGAGGGACAATAGGCATAAGGGACAGAAAAGGAGAGAGAGAGGATAACAGGATTGCAGTTGGAGAGGTGAAAGGTGGTATTTGACTGCAGATAGTCAGAAGCAGTGCTTTAGTTGTCACATGCAGGCTTTTCTTGTCTCATTTGGCCTTTCCCCTTTCCGAAGAAGCTCTCCAAAGGCACTTGCTTGTCAACCATTATCTATCAGAGAGTCATTTTCAGTCCCGTTTGTTCTGCACAGCTGTTTGGATTCATGTTTTCCTGTTTCCCTAGTGTCTGTTGGCTTTCTCTATCTCTGTTCTCACCCTGTTGTCTCTTTAACAGCTTCACATAGTCTCCTCACTTTGCTCTTGTCACCCTACGTCACCCTACAGTATATCAGCCAGTTATTATGTTCAAGCCTCCTTTTTGTAATTGCTGTGATGAGCCTAGGTCTATTTAGCTCCATAGACTCTGATCAAGACCTCGTTGGTTCATTCTTAATTCTGTCCTCCAATCCTCCAATCATCTACGCAGTTTTTCTCTAGTCTTGCGACACAGTTACCTTTCAAGCAGCAGTTAACCATCAGTCAACGAGCGCCCAGTCTATTATTTTGAATTTAGCTAGCTCCTAGCGGTACAGTGACCGACTGGTTAGCACATCTGCCTCACATTTCTGAGGTCTCGGGTTCAAATCTGGCCTTCCTGTGGTGAGTTTGCATGTTCTCCCCTGCATGTTTTTTTCTCTGGGTACTCCGGTTTCCTCCCACATTCCAAAAACATGCATGGTAGGTTAAATGAAGACTCTAAATTGTCCATAGTTGTGAATGTGAGTGGGAATGATTGTTTGTTTATATGTGCCCTGCGATTGGCTGGAGATCACTTCAGGGTGTACCCCTCCTCGCCTAATGTCAGCTGCGATAGGCGCGATCACACCTGCGATCCTAGTGAGGAGAAGCGTTTCAGAGAATGAATGGATGGATAGCGAGCTGCTTGCCCCTTGGCCTATAGTAAACAAGTGTTCAGTCAGTTAAGCTACAGTTACCCATCTTGCAGAGTGAACCATAAGTCAACAAGCTCCCAACCAATGAACTTCCATTATGCTATCTCCCAGCTATCAATTTCCTTCTGCACAGGGAACTTCAAAGAAGTTAAAATGACCAAATGCATAGTTGAACAGGTTGTTTTTTTTCCCGATTATATCGGTTTTGACCTCCACAGTTTCTACGTCCTCAATTCGTTTGTTCGGCTCAGCACCACAATGAATGAATGAATGAAAATGGCTGTAATTAAGCCTATTTTTTTAAAAAAAGCCAAGCTTTATCTAGATGTCTTAGCGAATTACAGACCAATATCTAATTTCCCTATCCTGTCAAGATTCTTGCGAAAGCACTCATAAAAGTTACTCTTAACCACCTTACGGCCTCTGACAAACGTCTTGTCTCTGTACTACACGACAGGTATGTCATTTTCTTATTTTATTTCTGCCTTGATGAACCATTATGCTTTCTTGTTTTGTGTAAAGATGGACATCTGCAACATTTTCTTGTTTCTCCATTTTATTCCTGTAAAGATGGACTGTTATGAGAGTTGCTTATTGTTTGGCTTTGACGGGCAGTTACGGCATTTCTCATTTCGTCGTTTTTCTTCTCTGATGATATGTTGTAATACAGTGTTATTAATTTTTAATTTTTTTTTTCACTGTGAGGATTTAGGCTTGTGGCTTGCCCTGCATCACTGGATCACCCTCAGCTAAGCTGTCATATATATCTTTAACTTCTACTCCCCTCCATTGTAGCTTGTGCTCCTGCTTCCAGTGTCTTAGATAACAGTGCTACGAATTTGTTTTTTTTTTAACCTTTTGCCCTGCAGTAGGTGTTTGTGCTTTGTGCAACACTTTTATCCATCCATCCATTTTCTGAGCCGCTTCTCCTCACTAGGATCGCGGGCGTGCTGAAGCCTATTGCAGCTATCATCGAGCAGGAGGCGGGGTACACCCTGAACTGGTTGCCAGCCAATCGCAGGGCACATACAAACAAACAACCATTCACACTCACAGTCACACCTACGGGCAATTTAGAGTCTCCAATTCATGCATGTTTTTGGGATGTGGGAGGAAACCGGAGTGCCAGGAGAAAACCCACACAGGCACGGGGAGAACATGCAAACTCCACACAGGCGGGGCAGGGGATTGAACCCAGGTCCTCAGAACTGTGAGGCGACGCTCTCACCAGTCGTCCACCGTGCCACCAGAGCAGGAATCTTCAATTAAAATTTGAAAAAGAGTTTTGCAGGGCAAAGGTCTGGACGTCAATTTTGTGATTTGCGTAGCTGACCCATCCATCCATTTATTTTCTGTGCCGTTCATTCTCACTTTTACAGGAAGGCGCAGGGAACAGTTACATTATCACATGCAGTATGTGTCTCAGGTAATGAGCAAGGCTCAAGAGATTCCTTGCTCAAGCATCTATGCTCCACTACAGATGAGAAACCTTAATAGTCAGGGCTGACTCAGGCTTGTCATCTCTTTGTTTAAGCTGCCATAGCCTTAGACTGGTGTAACTCTGTCTGTCTGTTTCTCTCTCGCTCCCTCGCTCTCACTCTCTTTCTCTCTCTTACTATTCAACAATAGTCCTGCTGCTAGTACACTTCAATTGCTTGTAGTAAAATTAAAGTTACAGCTATTTTTATGTGCATTGTTCTGTCATCTCTTTCTTTGGAGTCTGTTACTCTTCTTTTTCTTCTTTCTTTGTCTTTCTCGTTCTGTTGTAAGGGGTGCTCACGCTTCCAAAGATGCGGCCAACAGCGGTAACATAATTACATCTGCTGCAATTATGTTTGAATTAGTAATATCATTTACAGCTCTGCTAAAAATGTACATTCGTCTTTACTGCTTATCATCATCATCATCATCATCATCATCTCTGCCCTCTTTTTCTCCATCTCAACCCAACCAGTTGAGGCAGACACTCTCCCCACTCTTGAGTCTTGGTTCTGTTTTTGCGGGGTTCAGCCGTTTGTTTTGTAATTATGAGTGTGGTTGTAGACATGTTCCATAGGTAAAGTTTCTCGAGACAATGTCTGTTGTGAACTGGCTCTACATAAATAAAATTTGCTTGATGAAGATAGATTACTGAGGTTTGGGTTTTGGTTCTGCTTTATCTGTCCACTAATGAAGTTAAGAAACTGTTTTAATGTAACTGTGGAAATGAAGAGAGACTGCAATCAGATTTTTTCTATCAAGTGCTTTATAACTAAAGATACTCAAAGGTGAAGCACCAACTGTGCTAATGAATGGATGCTCTTCTCGAGGTAACTATCTTCTGATTATTTCTGCTATTAATAAATATGTTACAATAATGTTCTAAATACCTGTATATCAAAATAGACGATATCGTTGGATCGAGTGATTCACGAATAAAATGAGCCCTCGTTTTTTTAGGCCACTTTTTTAAGTCGCAAATCAACCTAAATGTTCTTGCCCAGAAATCTCTATAAATTATTAGGACATTTGTGACCGAAATCTTGACTCTTTGGTAGAAAAATGCCCGTATGTTAGTCTTATTCGTTGAGACGAAAATGAAATGTTTAAACAGGCCATTTTCTGACTTTTCAATGGCGGCATCAACTCAAGGCATCTCATTTTCTGGGAAAGTAAGCGCATCATCAGAACTTACTTCAAACTTCACGGAAAATAAGAAAAAAACAACTAATAATAGTGAGTCACCACCGTATAGTTTTCTATCTTCTCCAAATCCTCTGAACGTGTGCTTTTCGACGCCAAAATAGAGGAACATTTTCATCTTTGTCAGAATCACACAAAATGTCATCTGAATGGAACATTTAAAAAATGAGGCGGTAAAGTGATTTCCCAACAATGTAATCTGAAAAGAACAAGGATTACCTTGCGTCAAACAATAAGAAAACGCAAATTTGGTGGACCTCCACTGAATCCACATACCCAAAATCCGGCATTTAGATTTCGTAACATATCTACTATTAAAACTCCTTTCCTTAGATTTCCTACTTGATTGTGTGTTAGAAACAGCTACGGTAAGTAAAACTATAAGCTGCAAAGCGAAGTCAGCGAATGGATAAGTAGAGAAGAGAAACGGTTGTAAGAAAAACCCCCACCTATGGAGCATTAAAATGTCCTCCTCCTTTCTGGAGAACAGCACCCCAGGGAAACAGTTCTCAACTACTGAAAGCGCAAGCAGATACGTTTCTGTGCATGAAACTGGAAAATGCTTGAGTTATGGCTGGGATGGAACATAGATTGCTATGTATACGCCACTGGATCTTTGACTTGACAGTTCAGTTTCCTCTTTCTTTTATATTTCAGAAATGGTTTTTCCACATAAATCTCCCTAACTTCAGAGGGCTTAGTTTGTGGCATATTGCGATGAATGTTTAGCCTGTTTTCAACACAAGAATCTTAAGAGATCTCTGAACCCATGCATGTATCTCAGCCATAGTTCATGAGGCCAAGCTGACCTGAAGGTACCCTTTTCTGACTCAGATTTGAACACAAATGGTCTAGTAATATTTTGTGCTTGGTTTCACGTTGTCGTAAACCAGAATTATTTTAGAAGTTTTGTCAAATTTTACGTCACATAAAGTAAGGCCATATTTACAGGGAGCACATGTACTTTATCACCTTTATCCTGGAAAACCTTGGGAATTTTTAAATTCCAACACAATGTAGCCAAATTCCGTAACTCAAATGTGTGTCAAATAGTGATTGTTTTTTTGGGATGCTCTTTTTTTATTTTAACATCTTGGTGAGTCATCTCAGTCATGACTTTTTATTAAACTCTCATGCAGGACCACAAGTCATCTGCTCAAACTTTGGATTTGAGTCATACAAATTGAAAATGTATCCAAATACAGGGTGTGAAATTAGATTTTAAAGTCACACTTATTTCAAAATGATGGACTGTCATTATGGATGATGTTGTGAGTAGGTAACATTTTTCGACTGAAAGTGTTTAACTACATCTTTTTACACATCTGTGAAAATTCCATCCGCCCATCCATCTTCATCCACTTATCCGGGGTCGGGTCACGGGGGCAGCAGCTTAAGTAGGGAAGCCCAGACATCCCTCTTTGTCCATCTCTTCCGGGGAGATCCCGAGGTGTTCCCAGGGTAGCTGTGAGAGAGAGTCTCTCCAGTGTGTCCTGGGTCATCCCCAAGGCCTCTTCCTGATGGGACGCGCCCGGAGCACCTCATCTGGCTCCTCTCGATGCGGAGGAGCAGTGGCGCCACTCTGAGCCCCTCACAAGATGACAGAGCTTCTCACCTTCTCTTTAAGAGTGAGGGTGTGCGGGGACACCCTGCAGAGGAAACTCATTTCGGCTGCTTGTATTTGTAATCTTTTGTGATCTGACCATATGTGAGGGTAGAAACACAGATCGACCAATACGTCAAGAGCTTTGCCTTTCGGCTCAGCTCCTTCTTCACCATGACAGACTGATACAGAGCCCGCTCTGTGAAAATTAAAGATGTTGAAAATTGAGAATTGTACATCTGCACTGTTAGGGCCTGATTTACTAAAGGTTTGCATGTGCAAAAACTTTGCTCACTCAAACAGATGTGGAAGCTGATCTAAGACCACATCTGCCAAATGGGCTAAAAGTGTCACGCAGTTCATTTTGCGCATTCTGTATTTGCAAATAGATGTATTTAGCGATTTGATTTATCAAACCTGAGACGTGATGTGATGGTGGATTTCTTTCCATCTTAAAACCAAAGGTAGGTGTAAAAGGCAGTGCTGTGCACAGTGATGCCAAGGAGGTGCAGGCAAAATAAAAGGTGACAGGGAGAATGGAGCTATTCTGCCCACATAAACAATATTGAAATGCTAGAAACAGAAAATATTGCGGCATTTTGTTTATTCAGCCATGCAATTTTGGAGCTTCTAAATGATCTCAGGGCTCAATTGGAGCCAGTCACAAGGAATCCTGCCATATCAAAACTCCTACCTGTAAAAGATCGCAATCTTACTAGATCATGAATAACACAACCACCAACAGCGTGCACAATCTGTTTGAGTTACCTCAGCTAACTGGGATCTTAGTAAATCAGGCCATTGGTGTTTAATTGTGTTTGATTTCTTTTCTTTTCTTTCTTTTTTTATTTTCACAGTGACGAAAAGCTTCTGTGCAATCTAAACTGTGAGGTTAAGACGCCGTGCAACGACAATTAAAATTTTGAATTGCGGCAAAACCAGTGGCCGACCAATCGGACGCTCATGGAACCAGTTACCAAACCACGCACACACATCACAGATAGTTCAATCGGCTTCGGCGGCGGGGCTCGGTGTGCGCCGGCCTTAACCACCATAATCCTAACCTTAACCCTTCCTAAACTGCCTTAACCCAAACCCAAGTCCTAAACCTAACCATGACAAACTATGTTTATTAAAATGTTATTTTATTTTGTGCGGCACAGTGGGTGACTGTTTAGCACATCTGTATCACAGTTCTGAGGACCGGGGTTCAAATCCGGCCCCGCCTGTGTGGCGTTTGCATGTTCTCCCTGTGCCTGCGAGGGTTTTCTCCGGGCACTACGGTTTCCTCCCACATCCCAAAAACATGCGTGGTAGGTTGATATAAGACTCTAAATTGCCCGTAGGTGTGAATGTGAGTGCGAATGGTTGTTTGTTTCTATGTGCCCTGCAATTGGCTGGCGACCAGTTCAGGGTGTACACCACCGCTCGCCCGAAGATAGCTTTGAATAGGCTCCAGCACGCCAACACACTGTAGAACTTCGACTTGGCTAACTCTTTCCCCCTTGATCGATTATCTGCAATACTTTATTCCAGACTCCAAAATTTTGCCATCACAAAATTCTTAACTGTAAGAGCAAATGAATTAACATTTTAACGTTATTAATTCTTACAACTATAAACAGAAAATAACCTGTTGGTAGTAATCAGTAATCGATTAAAACACTCAACAAAACAAGCGGTAATAAGTGCAACCAAAATTTTTTAAACAACTTTCCACAAATAAAAAATTTAAGAAACCACAAATTATGATGTAAAACATAACACACACACACATACACAGAGACACACACACACACACACAAACGCTACCTGTTGATTACAAGTGACAAGGGTAAGGCCAAGCATAAGGCCGCAAATAGATGGACTTAAAAGGGACATATTTTGCAAGACCAACTTTTTCTAGTATTTGGGATGTAATATTGTCTCTACGGTGCCTCAGTAAACGTGAAATAGGAATTAAAATCGTCCACATATTTCCGAGTTTCTGACGTTTTTCTACTGAGCAGCCTAAAATCCGGTCATTGGAATTTCTCGAAATTATCTACATCACCTGCGATTGGCTGGCAACCAGTTCAGGGTTTACCCCGCCTCCTGCTCAAAGATAGCTGGGATGGGCTCCAGCACTCCCGCGACCCTTGTGAGGAGAAGCGGCTCAGAAAATGGATGGATAGATATCTACATAACTCGCGAAGATCTCCGCCTACCTCTCTGCTCCCGACCCAGTGCTGTCGGCATAAAAAACACCTGTGCTCTCACAAGTGTGTCTTCTAACCAGAGGCAACCAATCAGAGGAAAGGGGGCGGTCTTAGCCAAATATGCACAAACCCGATACAAAACTGGGTCAAACAGAAGTAGCTGTCAGAGGGGCCTATTCTGGACATCTTATGACAAAACAAGTCTGATTCAGAAGTCTGTGTTAGAGAGTCACTCTATGAAGATCTAAATAGCCAAAATATGGGACCTTTAGATGCACAATACCAGTCATAGAAGATGCAATTCAGAAAAATTGATATAGGCTCTGCTAGAGATTTGGTCTTACAACGCTAAATGGAAGCAAAACAGGAAGTCTTGTTCTTGTCTCACGTTCTTCCCTTCTCTTGGCCGTCCTGTCACAAAAAGTGTTGCAAAAAGCCAAAGCAAAGAGCAAAACACACAACCAAAGTTAATCATCTTCTTCTTTGTTGCATTTATTAAAGAAGAAAAGGTGTTGTGGGAAAATCCAACAACAGTAGAATACACAGCCCATACATTATCTACTGAGGTGCAATGATGATGGTTGAAACTCAAAAACTTGTTTGCACTTGTGGCATTTTTTTCAAATTTGGGCTGAACTCGAAATTGTACTTTGGGTGTGTTAGAACGTCAAGGTACCACTGTACACCAACCAACCACAACATTTTAGTCACTTTGCACAGTGTAATTAGATCCAGTATGAGAGCTGTATCAAAAATTCTGCCGCAGTTTGAATTGACATATACATTGTGTTTGTTATCCCAGTTGCAGTGCAATTTTTCGACAAATTGCTGCACTTCACCCCACTTAGCGCACACTTCTTTTATGGCAGAACTCTGAACTTCCTCCCTTCCCTCATCCTCTTCAGACGACATTTCAAGATCCGTAGCACACACACCATTTTCATACTTAGAAATTATCTCCTTCCTTAAACCCACTGTGGGTCGCACCACTTTCCTTTTTTCTTTTCTGCTGGTAGGTAGCATTAGAGCATCAGCCTCACAGTTCTGAGGTGCGGGGTTCAATCCCCGTCCCCGCCTGTGTGGAGTTTGCATGTTCTCCCCGTGCCTGCGTGGGTTTTCTCCGGGCACTCCGGTTTCCTCCCACATCCCAAAAACATGCATTAATTGGAGACTCTAAATTGCCCGTAGGCATGACTGTGAGTGCGAATGGTTGTTTGTTTCAATGTGCCTTGCGATTGGCTGGCAACCAGTTCAGGGTGTACCCCGCCTCCTGCCCGATGACAGCTGGGATAGGCTCCTGCACGCCCGCGACCCTAGTGAGGAGAAGCGGCTCAGATAATGGATGGATGGATGGATGGTAGGTAGCAGTGCTGTCTTTCTTTGGGTCCATGGCTAAGAAAATTGTACTGGAAAAATAAAAAAAAATGATCTTGAGAAGCACTCGCAAATGTGATGAGAGTGTTCACGCTATGACTGCCCGACTCGAAATGGGCAGTGGCTAGTCTCGGCTACCGTCCCGTGTGCATTTGGCATTGCTCTGCTTGACTCGGCTACCCGTTCAATGTGCGTTCGGCTTTGCTCGGGTGATCGGCTCCGAGAATTTGGTTGAACTTGGAGGCATTTTTTTGTCAAAGTCTGATTTGTACAAGTCGTAAGTCGTTATTTATTTTATTTAGGCAGTGTTGGGAAAGTTCATTTTCTACGCGAACTAGTTCAAAGTTCAATTCACCATTGAAAAAATGAACTAGTTCAGCTCATAGTTCATAATTAAATTTTTTTAATGAAGTTCACCATTCCAAAAATGGTGATTTATTTTTTTTTTCTCGCAATATGTTGCTGATGGGCTATTTCCCTTTAAATACAGGGATTTCATTTTCCCATTGTTGCCACCCATTCAGTCCACACGAGTAGCCAGCTGCACCTTTCACCCTACAATCTCGAAAACATGAGGAAAAGCATGTTGCTCGAATGGTCTTTTTTAAAATGAGGAATTAAAACAAAAACAGGACTTTGTCCTTAATGTGCAAACAAAAACATGCAAGACAGTGTGACAGGAACGATGGTGAAAGGACATTGATAACTTTGCATTCCTCACAGCTCTGGCTGACTATACAAACAAAATATTTGATTTGATCTATTCTTATAATACAAAACAAAATCAATTCCACATTATGACAGTCTGATTGTACAGAGTTTTAACTGAAGCATTCTGATCCAAATAATTTTCCCAGTAATCAATTTTACTATTATGTACTATATTAGACGGCACGGTGGCCGACTGGTTAGAGCGTCGGCCTCACAGTTCTGAGGTGCGGGGTTCAATCCCCGTCCTCGCCTGTGTGGAGTTTGCATGTTCTCCCCGTGCCTGCGTGGGTTTTCTCCGGGCACTCCGGTTTCCTCCCACATCCCAAAAACATGCATTAATTGGAGACTCTAAATTGCCCGTAGGCATGACTCTGAGTGTGAATGGTTGTTTGTTTCTATGTGCCCTGCGATTGGCTGGCAACCAGTTCAAGGTGTACCCCGCCTCCTGCCCGATGACAGCTGGGATAGGCTCCGGCATGCACGCGACCCTAGTGAGGAGAAGCGGCTCAGAAAATGGATGGATGGATGGATGTACTATATTACAAAAGACCCACCGAAGAACACATTCATTCCCATTTACGTAGTATCCCTTAACGCGCCACGCGTTCTCACGCAGCTCCCATTCATGGCGGCAATGGCTGCATTGAATATGAAGGCTCGGACATACTGTGTTCAGATGGGTTTTGTCCTGGAAGTCCCAATCAAAACCTGACACTCCTGAATGAAAATGAACTGTAGTTCAAAAACCGTTCATTGACGCCAAAATGAGCGCGTTCTCAATTACGTTAATCAGGCAGAAATTAACTATATTCTGTTCACGTTCGCACAAAATATGAACTACTGTAGGTCATAAACTTTTGTTAATTGAACTCGTTCAGGTAGAAAAGTACAATTAAGTATCACAGTCCTGAGTCAAACACATCAGACTGTTTTCTCATTGCGTTACAAGTTGCAGTTTTCATTTCATTTTCGTTGCTGTTAATCGTGTTATTGGTCTGCACACACTGTTCTCTTCCACAGTTCTTTTTAGTCTGCCCAGAACAACTAACATAATTTCTTCTTTCACTTACTCTCTGGTCCTACAGATGTTTATAATTTACATAGCCACTCCCACCACACTTTAGTTGTACAGCCGGGTCCTGCATGCTTCCCTTCCTGTCCCTGTCCTGTCCAGTCCTGTCCTTCCCTCATAGGGTGTAGCGCCACTGACCCATAGAACACTCAAATCCAATGTGTCATTGTACTAGGTATATAATGCTTTACTTTCCTCATCTTGTTTACAGCTAGTGCTTTGTCTTTTGTTGTCTTCTTTTCCTATAATACTTAGTTACCTTTTCACTCTTTCTCCTTTTTGTTTGTTCTGTCACTCGCTTTTAAAATCTTTCTTCTGTTTGACTAAACGACTGTAATTCTCAATAAATTCATTCACTCTCCGTATAAACAAACAACCAAACACTCCACACAGGTGAGGCCGGATTTGAACCCAGGTCCTCAGAACTGTGAGGCAGATGTGCTAACCAGTTTCTACCATGCTGTCATTTTCAACAAACATCCAGCAGAATTCAAAGAAACCACAGTGGCAGCTTAAACCAGAGTAAAACTGTTCCAGCGTAAAAGGGATACAGATCTTCCTTTCTGCTTGACCTAACGGCAGGGAAAAAAAGAGAAAATAGATATAATAAATAAATATATTTGACCAGAACGCCAATGAAATGTCGACTTATCTTGTCATCTTAATGTCCATAATAATTCAACTGTGAAAAAAATACCTGGTAACAAAAAATGTTGAGGATTTGCAAACAAAAGCATGCCTCCGGAGTTTGTTTCAACAGCTAACTTGATGGCCTACTGATTGTGTGTGACTGGATGTTGATCATCTTAGTGCTGCTGGTTCAGGGCCCAGGTTCGGAGTAGGCCAAACCCAAAATCTAAATCAGTCTGCTACGCTTATATTCTGTAGCCAGCGGGCATGACCAAACAAGAGTAGTTGGAAAGCCCAGTGAGGAAAACCTGGTGCTGAAGCAGCACTTTTCATGCCGCTCCAAAAATAAACTTCCACATCCACTGAGCTCACTCATCTTATGGTTTGCCTTATTAAACCATCCAGCCATGGATTATTCAGAGATCTGACTTTGCAAGGAGTCCAAAAATATCATCTGCAATAACTTGTTTTGAATGATAATAATGTTATAGGTGGATGGGGATTTTTTTTTAAATAAGAATTGCCTTTATGTGTTTAGTTTCATGAGTCTGGATTAATTTTGCCAAAAATAGTTGGTTGAGCCTAGAGCCTGTCTAATAAAGCAGCATTCAAAATGTTTTGTTTCACTTGTGTTTCACAGGATGTTGCACAACCCTCGAGGTTATGACCTGTGTTATTCATTTAGGCTTGTTTATGTTGACCCATGACACGGTGTTGTGTTGTACCAGTAAATAAATGGTTGTGAGCAGGACAGAGATCCCTGTATTTTGTATTTTGTTGTGAGTTCACAATAAAGTGCATTCATTGCTATCCACACTGGTACACTCAGAGGTCAGTCCCTTTTGTTTCGTTGAAAAATCCTGGGGTCCATGAGTGTTGCAAGGGACATGATGCTCATTTCCAACACAAGTGCCGTGCTTCTTCCATTTTCATGAGTGGGACAAGTTTGGAGGGAGACGCATTTTGCTCTGCTGACACCTCTACAGTGGCGTGATAGAAGAGAGACAGCAAATAAAGATCATACATGTCACCAGGCAAGTGCACAGACATTTTTGGGGCAGGTTCTCAAACAAAAAAAGGGCACACATCGGCAAAATTATTCGTACAATTATGAAAACAACAGTATATGGATTATGTATTATTTATTTCTGTTAACATAATGAATAGTTAATACAACACCTATTAACAAATAAGGTGAATGGAGGGTACGGTCGCAATAAAAGGTCTACACACCAAGATAAATCATTTAAAAAATATTTTTGCCTGTGACATACCACGTCGCTAGAGCTAGCTTCTGTAGCTGGGGATCGGACCGTCGAGGTCCCTTCCTTCGGCCGCCACCCAGCTCACACTACATCCGTGTAGGTGGTGAGGTCATGGGAAGGGGGACCCAGTTTGCCTCTTTGGGCCCATGGGTGCAGGCCCAGCCACCAGGCGCTGGTCTTTGAGCCGTGCTTTGTCTGGTCCCTCACCTAGGACCTGTTTGCAAAAGCCCCAAAAAACTTAGCTCCTAGGATCATTGGGACACACAAACTCCTCCACTGCAATAAGGTGATCACTCAAGGAGCTGACAGAAACTCTCTATCAAAAAAAAAAAAAAAAAAACAAACACACACTTTAAATGGAATCTGAGGAGTTCATATTGCAGCAAAACTTTGCGCAAAAATCTGATCCAGAAGATGGGGTGGGTGTTCTGTGATGATTTAAATTGGTTTTCTTTCATGCGATTTGGAGTTCTCTGATTTTTTTACTCTTGTCTGTTTGTTCTGTCAGCCCCGCGTCTTGTGTCACCAATCTATTTCTCCAGCCAAATGTCTCGTCGTATACAGCCTACAACACCAGTCTTCATAATTTAATGCAAAGCTATTGACAAATCACTTGAGTGTTCAACACATGAGATGTAACACTAAAAACATCTCTCAAACTGAAAAAGCACTTGATTATGAACAATATCTACTTTTAAAGTTAGCCCGTCTTTCTTGCTAGGTGCTGACAAAAAGAAAATAATTACAGATAAAGACAGTTTTCCATAGTCTTGGGGTTTATTTCAATATTAAGTTTGTATTCATATCAAATCTTTTCTCCTCTGAAATAATTTTTTTTTGAAGGAATATAAGCATTAGGATTGTCACGATATAATAGTTTCGATGTTGACAGGACCCAGAAGCAGGCGGAGGCGAATGAAGTCGTGGAGAATGGTTTATTCGTATTTGAGTTCGGGGTGAGATCTTCAAGGCGTGATGGTGAATCGTCGGGACAAGGAACGTGTGGGATCGCGGTGGCGTGAGCAGATGGAAGAGCTTAGTGGCGTGGCTGGAGAGAACAACGAGGCAGGGAGCACGAAAAGGAGCACTGCGGACGAAGAGGAACACGGACCTGAGTTCAATTGACGTGCGAGGATTGAGCCGATGTACCACGGTGGAACGTTAATACTCTGGCAGTGGAGTCTTGGATCTGGAAGGCTTAAATGCAGGCAGTGTAGAGTTCTGATTGGCAACAGGTGTGCGGCCCAGGTGGTGCTGATTACTGGGAAAAGAGAGAGGGGGAGAGAGAGACGCCCAGAGGGGCGCAAAGCGCCACCCAAGCTCCAACAACAGAACTGGAGGGACAGACCATGACAAGGGTATATATATGTCCTGGATATGTATATTGTACACTGTGTGTGTGTATTTATTTTTGTAAAGGAATACTGGCAGAAACATGAAGAGTAGTATGCCGTGGTAAAATGACAAACAGATAAGAAGGTATTTAAAATGGATAATTCCCAAGCCTACCTTTACCTACCTTTAGAATTAGCAAAGAGTCCACTATGTGTCTAAAAAATGGTCCCGGCTTCCAGCCTTGGTTTGTTTGAACAGTTTTCATTGGTCTAATCTAATTAATCTTACGGTCTTTCAGCCAATGGAGCAACTTCTCCAGAATCACAGCGCTGATGCTGACCCAGATGATGGGCTGGTGGTATCAGATATGCCCCTTGACCCCTGTTCCATCATAACTTTCATGTCTTTCCTGGATTCATCAATTCCATCACATCCAGCTTGTTTGAACAAGAACGCTACATTCAGATACTTGATCTTATGCGAAGCCTGAGTGAAGTGAAAATGAAATGTGAAGATTGTATAACTGCAAAATGTGATATATTTTGAATGAGACATTTGTGTACATGATCCGGTATTTAGTTTTAAGGAAAAACTTTCAAGATTTTCTTTCAAGGTAATTTTTCCAAAGCTATTTTGATGTTCATTCTGTACCTGTGATGCTAATACAATAGCAATTTATACATTTTATATTAAAATTGACACAATGCTCTGTGTATTTCCTTGTCTGACTTCCTGTGTGGGTTGTTATATTCTGTCCAGCTTGACATGAACTTGTAGAGTATCCATCCATCAATCCATTTTCTGAACCGCTTATCCTCATTTGGGTCGCGGGTGTGCTGGAGCCTATACCAGCTAACTTCAGGGAGGAGGCTGGGTACCCCCTTAAGTGGTTGCCAGCCAATCGCAGGGCACATATAAACAAACAATTATTCGCACTCACGTTCACACCTGCGGGCAATTTAGAGTCTTCAATTAACCTACAATGTATGTTTTTGGGATGTGGGAGGAAACCGGAGTACCCGGAGAAAACCCACGCAGGCACAGGGACAATATGCAAACCCCACACAGGCGAGGCCAGATTTGAACCCTGGCCCTCAGAACTGTGTGGCAGATGTGCTAACCAGTCGGCCACAGTGCTGCCACTTGCAGTGTACTCTTTTGAAAATAGACTTGTAACGAAGGACCTTTTCTGCGTTGCATAACTTTTGTTATTTTGCAATTAAATACTGTACATGGTTGCACGGTGTCCTACTGGTTAGCACATCTGCCTCACAGTTCTGTTTTTTAAAAGGAGAAGATAAAGCTGAAAGCACCAGTACGGTGACCACACTCAACCCTAGCATTTAGTATTATTAATACTTATATTCAGAATGAAAGACAGTTTGAGGGAATTATACATTCCATGAATTTTTGGGAACATTTAGACAATTTTCATCTGTGCATTTCAGTACAGAACATGGTTGCCCTAGTTTGGCTTTAAGACTTGATGGAAGAGGTAGCATTGCTCATTAATTATAGTTTACAATTACGGTGGCCGACTGGTTAGCACATCTGCTTCACAGTTCTGAGGAAATCCAGCCTCGCCTGTGTGGAGTTTGCATGTTCTCCCCGTGCCTGCGTGGGTTTTCTCCGGGTACTCCGGCTTCCTCCCACAACCTAAAAACATGCATGGTAGGTTAATTGAAGACTCTAAATTGTAAATGTGACTGCGAATGGTTATTTGTTTACATGTGCCCTGTGATTGGCTGGCGACCAGTTCAGGGTGTATCCCGCCTCTCGCCCAAAGATAGCTGGGATAGGCTCCAGAAGCCCAGGACTTGAGTGAAGATAAGCGGTACGGAAAATGAATGAATAAATAAAATCAATATATCAACAAACACAATTTATTGTTACTTTATTGTTACATTCATTGTGAAAGTAGATAGTTCTTCTAAAAATCTGTCTGCATTTAGAAGATACATGCTGGTGTTCCTGTCCAGTCAACCACTTTATCACTCCAGGGATATTGAATGTATCTTCATCCTCAGATGTTCCATCTGGGAAAATTCCATATTAAGACTGTGGAACACAAAAATAAAGAGATGTGATATTACTTGACAGTAGGTTGATGGACGTATTAGTTTATCAAGATTTATCCATGCAAGAAGGAAAACTGTCTTTATCTGTAATTATTTTCTTTTTGTGAGCACCTAGTAAGAAAGACGACTAACTTTAAAAGTAGATATTGTATATAATCAACCAAGTTATTTAGGATTTGTGCTTTCCTTTTATGCTAATTCCGTCTTTAAGCCGTAATGGATATAAGTGTTTCTTCTTCTTCTTCTCCTTTCGGCTTGTCCCTTTAGGAGTCGCCACAGCGTGTCATCCTTTTCCATGTAAGCCTATCTCCTGCATCCTCCTCTCGAACACCAACTGCCCTCATGTCTTCCCTCACGACATCCATCAACCTTCTCTTTGGTCTTCCTCTAGCGCTCTTGCCTGACAGCTCCATCCTCATCATCCTTCTACCAATATACTCACTATTTCTCCTCTGGACATGTCCAAACCATCGAAGTCTGCTCTCTCTAACTTTGTCACCAAAACATCGAACTGTCCCTCTGATGAGCTCATTTCTAATTTTATCCAACCTGGTCACTCCGAGAGCGAACCTCTGTCATTAACGGAACAAAGGACAGGACCCAAAATGCATGACTCCAATTCAGATGGACAGTTTCAAAAAGAGAGGTTTAATAAACGGGCAGAGGTCGGTACACAGGCAGGCAATCCGTAAAGGCAACAGTATCCAAAACACGTGAGGCAAAAAGGCAATAATCAGAACAGAGTCTAGTCTTACTATGAGTCGGTGATGTGGAAACAAGGAATGCTAGAATGTGACGACAAGGTACAATGAACTGGCGACCAGAAACAATTAGACAGGAGGTTAAATGCATGGGGTAATTAGGGTAAACGAGGCACAGGTGGGGAAGATGCTCTCAGGAGCAGGTGTGTACGAGATAGGGGGAAGACAACAACCAGAACACACACCCATGACAACCTCAACATCTTCATTTCCGCCACCTCCAGCTCTGCTTCCTGTTGTCTCTTCAGTGCCACTGTCTCTAATCCGTACATCATGGCTGGCCTCACCACTGTTTTATAAACTTTGCCCTTCATCGTAGCAGAGACTCTTCTGTCACATAACACACCTGACACCTTCCTCCACCCGTTCCAACCCGCTTGGACCCGTTTCTTCACTTCTTGACCACACTCACTATTGCTCTGGATGGTTGACCCCAAGTATTTCAAGTCCTCCACCCTTGCTATCTCTTCTACCTGTAGCCTCACTCTTCCCCCACTACCCCTCTCATTAATGCACATATATTGTCTTACTTTGGCTAATCTTCATTCCTCTCCTTTCCAGTGCATGCCTCCATCTTTCTAATTGTTCCTCCAGCTGCTCCCTGCTTTCACTGCAGATCACAATGTCATCTGCAAACATCATGGTCCACGGGGAGTCCAGTCTAACCTCATCTGTCAGCCTATCCATCACCACTGCAAAAAGGAAGGGGCTCAGGGCTGATCCCTGATGCAGTCCCACGTCCACCTTAAATTCGTCTGTCACACCTACAGCACACCTCACCGCTGTTCTGCTGCCCTCGTACATGTCCTGTATTATTTTAACATACTTCTCTGCCACTCCAGACTTTCACATGCAGTACCACAGTTCCTCTCTGGGTACCCTGTCATAGGCTTTCTCTAGATCTACAAAGACACAATGTAGCTCCTTCTGATCTTCTCTGTACTTTTCCATCAACATCCTCAAGGCAAATAATGCATCTGTGGTACTCTTTCTAGGCATGAAACTGTTGCTTGCAAATACTCACTTCTGTCCTGAGTCTAGCCTCCACTACTCTTTCCCATAACTTCATTGTGTGGCTCATCAACTTTATTCCTCTATAGTTCCCACAGCTCTGCACATCACCTTTGTTCTTAAAAATGGGCACCAGTACACTTTTCCTCAATTCCTCAGGCATCTTCCCACGCACGAGAATTCTATTGAACAAGCTTGTCAAAAACTCCACAACCACCTCCCCTAGATGCTTCCATACCAACACAGGAATGTCATCAGGACCAACTGCATTTCCATTTTTCATCCTCTTTAATGCCTTTCTAACTTCCCCCTTATTAATCATTACCACTTCCTGGTCCACCACACTTCTACTCTTCCTTCTCTCTCATTTTCCTCATTCATCAACTCCTCGAAGTATTCCTTCCATTTATCTAGCACACTACTGGCACCAGTCAACATATTTCCATCTCTATCCTTAATCACCCTTAACCTGCTGTACATCCTTCCCATCTCTATCCCTCTGTCTGGTCAGCCTGTATAGATTACTTTCTCCTTCTTTAGTGTCCAACCTGCCTTTGCCACCTCTACCTTTGCCCTATGTCGCATCTCAATGTATTCCTTTCGCCTCTCCTCGGTCCTATTAGTGTCCCACTTCTTCTTAGCTAATCTCTTTCCTTGTATAATTTCCTGTACTTTGAGGTTCCACCACCAAGTCTCCTTCTCTCCTTTCCTGCCAGAAGATACACCAAGCACTCTCCTGCCTGCATCTCTGATCACCTTGGCTTCAGTCTCACCTCTTCCCGAAAAACTGCACAACACTTGCCCTTTCTCAGCTTCCACCAGATGGTTCTCTGCTCTGCCTTTGTCTTCCTAATCTTCCTCCACACCACCAGAGACATTTTACACACCACCATCCTATGCTGTCAAGCCACACTCCCCCCTACCACTACCTTACATTCGGTAACCTCCTTCAGATTACATGGTCTCCACAAAATGTAATCCACCTGTGTGCTTCTAACACCGCTCTTGTAGGTCACCCTATGTTCCTGCCTCTTCTGGAAAAAGTGTTTACTACAGCCATTTGCATCCTTTTTGCAAGGTCTACCACCATCTGTCCCTCCAAGTTCCTTTCCTGGATGCCGTACTTACCCATCACTTCGTAATCACCCCTATTTCCTTCACCAACATGTCCATTACAATCTGCACCAATCACGACTCTCTCTCTGTCTGGGATGCTCAGAACTAATTCGTCTAGCTCCTTCCAGAATTTCTCTTTCACCTCTAGGTCATATCCTACCTGTGGGGCATAGACACTAAACACATTAGACATAACACCCTCAATTTCAAGTTTCAGCCTCATCACTCGATCTGATATTCTTTTCACCTCCAAGACATTCTTAGGCAACTCTTCTTTTAAAATAACCCCGACTCCATTTGTCTTCCCATCTACAACAGGGTAAAATAATTTAAACCCTGCCCCTCAACTTCTAGCCTTACTGCCTTTCCACCTGGCCTCCTGGACACACAATATATCAACCTTTCTCCTAATCATAATGTCAACCAACTCCCGAGATTTTCCTTTCATAGTCTCAACATTCAAAGTCCCCACATTCAGTTCTAGGCTCTGTGCTTTCCTCTTTTCTTTCTGGCGAAGAACCCGCTTTTCACCTCTTCTTCTTCTTCGACTTCGACCCACAGTAGCTGAATTTCCAACGGCGCCCTGCAGGTTGACGGCGCCGGTGGCGGACGTTGTTAACCCGGGCCACGACCGATCTGGTATGGAATTCTTTGGATGAATGCTCATATTTGTTTGGCAAAGTTTTAAGCCGGATGCCCTTCCTGACGCAACGCTCTGCATTTATCCGGGCTGACATTGGGGACAGTGCCTCTGGTTTGGCAGACTGGGGTGGTGGTCCCCCTTTTTAAGAAGGGTTACCAGAGGGTGTGTTCCAACTACAGCGGGATCACACCCCTCAGCCTCCCTGGTAAGGTCTATTCAGGGGTGCTGGAGAGGAGGGTCCGTTAGGATGTCGAATCTCAGATTCAGGAGGAGCAGTGTGGTTTTCGTGGAACAGTGGACCAGTGGACCAGCTCTACACCCTCGGCAGGGTCCTCGAGGGTGCATGGGAGTTCGCCCAACCAGTCTACATGTCTTTTGTGGACTTGGAGAAGGTGTTCGACCATGTCCCTCGGGGCGTCCTGTGGGGGGTGCTTCGGGATTATGGGGTACCGAAACCCCTGATACGGGCTGTTCAGTCCCTGTACGACCTGAATCAGAGTTTGGTCCGCATATCCGGCAGTAAGTCGGACTCATTTCCGGTGAGGGTTGGACTCCGCCAAGGCTGCCCTTTGTCATAGATTGTGTTCATAACTTTTCTGGACAGAATTTCAAGGCACAGCCGAGGCATAGAGCGGGTCCGGTTTGGTGGTCTCAGTATTGCATCTCTGCTTTTTGCAGATGATGTGCTTCTCTTGGCTTCATCAAGCTGAGTGTGAAGCGTCTGGGATGAGAATCAGCACCTCCAAATCTGAGACCATGGTCCTCAGTCGGGAAAGGGAGGCGTGCCCTCTCCAGGTCAGGGATGAGATCCTGCCCCAAGTGGAGGAGTTAAAGTATCTTGGGGTCACAAGTGAGGGAAGAATGGAACGGGCGATCAACAGGGAGATCGGTACAGCGTCTGCAGTGTTGTGGACTTTGTTGCGGTAAGGAATAAGCTAAGCCGAAAGGCGAAGCTCTCGATTTACTGGTCGATCACCTTCCGACCCTCACCTATGGTCACGAGCTGTGGATCGTGACCGAAAGAACAAGATTCCGGATACAAGTGCCCGAAATGAGTTTCCTCCGCAGGGTGTCCGGGCTCTCCCTTAGAAATAGGGTGAGAAGCTCGGTCATCCGGGAGAATCTCAGAGTAGAGCCGCCACTTCTACACATCGAGAGGAGCCAGATGAGGTGGCTGGGGCATCTGATTCTAATGCCTCCCGGACGCCTCCCTGGTGAGGTGTTCCGGCCACGTCCCGCCGGGAGGAGACCCCGGGGACGACCCAGGACACGCTGGAGAGACTACGTCCTCCGGCTGGCCTTAGAACGCCTCGGGATTCCCCCGGAAGAGCTGGATGAAGTGGCTGGGGAGACGGAAGTCTGGGTGTCCCTGCTAAAACTACTGCCCCCGCGACCTGACCTCGGATAAGCGGTAGAAAATGGATGGATGGATGGACGTCCTTTTCAAAAGCAAGCTGAATCAGATGGGCCTTGCATACTGCGCAGATGTGCCAAGAACACTTCTGAGTCCAAAGTAACCAGTGCGACAATGAGCTCCATACTGCACTCCTCAAACCGCATAACCATCTCTCCTTGCACAGCAACAATCCTTTCAACTCGAGCTTTTCATCTACGTTATGTCACTTTGTGGCTGCCCAATTGTTTCTTTAACTGTAAATCCACAAAGTTTCTTGTGCGTCTGATCTTGTTTTCATCGGTGCAACCTCAGAGTGTCATGGTCTGTGTTTTGGTTTTGGGTTGTGTTTGATTTTGTTTCATGTTTTCCTGTTTTCCATGTTGTTCATGTTGTGTGCTCATTTAGTTATTGTGTCCACCTGTTCTCGTCAACCTTCTACCTTGTGTCGACAAATCAGCTCCCCCCAGCCACTCGTGTCTTGTCCAGGTGTTCCTCGTTGTCTCGTCTGTTTGTGTTTAGTTCCCTGGTATATTTCAGTTCTTGTCGGTTCATTGTCAGGTGTCATTGTCTCTGTCTGTCAACGGTCATGTTTTGTTTCCAGTTTTAGATTTATTCAAGTGTTTCTTTGTTCCTTTGGTTATCAGATGTGGGACTTTGTTTAGTTGCTTTTTCCATGTTCCCTGTTGTTTGCCTTTTTTTGGAAATTGAACATTATTTTTTGAGACTCCTGCTTCCCTGCACTTGGGTCCTCCATTTCCTTGCTTCCAGTGCCCTCAAAAACCCGACGTGACACGGTGCCTGTGGTTGGAGGATCACAGATGTCCCACAGTGTCGAAGATTTATTTTCTGTGTGCAGCGTTTTAATGCAGTTGGAAGCGCTGTTCACTGCAGTGAACAAATCAGTATCTTCTGCTTGTAGAAAGCCGTTAGACGGCTCAAAAGGTGAGAATAGTTTCATAACTAGATGGACAATGAAAAGGTCAATAACAGGAATGTGTCCAGAAAAATCTTCACCCTAGCTTTGATCATTGCCAAATGACCAGTCCATCTCTGGTGCAAGAGATGTTTCAGAGTCTCACTTTTGTACAGAATAGCAATGGTTGGCTTCCTCATAAAGTTGTACAACATGTTGAATGTTGAATGTGAAAATGTACCGGCATTACCAGATAACTAGCAACCCTTTATTGCTCAGTGACTGTTTTTTTGTCTATGTCTTTATGTCTCCAAAGTGTTCTCTGTCAATTGACTGTCTGTTGTCGTACTAGAGCGGCTCCAACTACCGGAGACAAATTCCTTGTGTGTTTTTGGACATACTTGGCAAATAAAGATGATTCTGATTCTGATTCTGATACTGTCAAAAAATCCTTGACAGCTCCTTCACTGATACATTGCATGAATCACAACCAGATGAAGTTGGTGATTAAAGCATTGAATATATGGTATGTTACGATCCAGCTTGTTTTCAGCATACCACCATGCCTGCCAGATGTGAGTGATGGCACAATTCACTTCACTTTGAAAATTGTGCCGCACTGGTGTGCGCCAACATTGACGTACGTACGTCACAGTAGACACCTGGATTTTTTCCGTGAGGTCATGATAGGCTGTTGCAGATGAGGTTCCCTTTAATCCCCACGCCCTCCTCAAAAGAAATCACAGCATTGTTTCCTTATTTTTATTTTATTTTTATGATTAGTGATAAATAACTCAATATTAATCATTCTTTAAAAAAATGCAGTAGCTACTATGATAAAATCCATCCATCCATCCATTTTCTGTGCCGCTTATCCTCACTCGGGTCACGGGTGTGCTGGAGCCTATCCCACCTATCTTCAAGCAAGAGACAGGGCACACCCTAAACTGGTCGACAGCAAATCGCAGACTATGATAAAATAAAATACAAATTAAATGAAAACACACAAGCATCTTGGTGTGTGGGCATGGCCCCCATGGCCCGACGATAGTGACGGGTGTGTAAGTACAGTACCTCTGTTTACCTTGTTTTTTTTAGATTACCCCTGCACTCTTGCCTTGCCTTGTCTACTTCCCTGCACTTGTGTCTGCCTGGCTTTTTAGCCTGCACTCCATTAATCCCCCATCCATGAAAGGAAAATATATGGAAAGAAGTAGAATCTCATGACAATATGCAGGGGATTTGGAACATAAATATAGAATTTAAGTAATCAATATGGCATTTTTGGAGCATTTGAGATTATTGTGGTTTAACTTTTGGCCATTATGTCCTGCTGGCCTTTGCCTTTATGCAAATTTCAGGTGTCCTAAAAAGAAATCATACACTGCATTATCACAATTTCTATTCTTAAAAACATATACATATTAATATCAAAATGAATTGTGAATACTCAAAAACAGAAGACTGGAACACATTTTGTGGAGGTCAATCAATATACTGTATAGGTAGCAGGTAGTGAACTAAAATGTGGAAATTGAGGAAGCACGAAGGGAGAAGTTTAAGATTTTGAAGCTCTCTCACCTTTTGTCACTTGCCTAAACTACACGTTGCATTTAATAATTTCCACAGTAAAACCTCAAACTGGATGCTTCTAATTTGTCATCCCGAGTCTGGCACTAACCTAGCCAACCACAGAGCGCATCTGGTACATCACTGGGGGTGGGCAGTGGTTAGCAGAGTAGGGAGTGGGAAATGTGTGGTTACTGGGAGGAGGATGACACCAAAGGCTTTTAATAAGCACTTGTGTATCTGTTTGCATGTGGTAGTAGTTTGTGTGAGGGCAACATGTTTGATGAGTCATCCTTAGCCCAGGCAGATGGAGGTTAGAGAATGCATCGGCCTTGTAGAATTCAATGACAAACAGGAAGTGTAACAACCCTGTGAATAAACACTAATAAGCCACATTATCATCTACAAAACTGATTCAATACATACTGTAAAGACATTGCAAGCTAAGAAGAGTACGACGTACAGTGCGGACCTCCATCAAGGTCCAATGCCTGGGTAAATGAGGCTCGTGATAAATCCAAAATATATCATTCAAAAAAGAAAGAAGGGGGCTGGCTGTGTGAGAGAGTCTGTGACTGAGGCCACCAGGGTTTGTTCGCCCAGTTGGTGGAGAGATGCAGATAAAAGAAGAAGAGAGCTTTGTCAGTGACTGACAAAGCTAGTGAGGCCGACCAAATTGCTCCCCTTGCAATGGCTCTAAATATTAGATAGTTGCCTTCATGACCAGTCCAGGGTGGATCCTGCCTCTTGACCAAAGGCAGCTGGGATAGTCTCTTAGCATGACGATAAGCAGGATAAGAGTTTTGAAAATGATTAAATAAATATTTAAAGGACCCCTCAATATAATATAATGCAGTTCCACACTACTGGAAACTACGATCTTGTTAATGTGATACTTCTCTGACAGCATCAGTCATAACCCTGATTATCTTTGTTTTAGGCACAATTTGGGATACAGCTCTGACACATCACATTTTTTTAATCTACCAATTATCCATCCATCCATTTTCTACTCTGTTTCTCCTATTCAGGGTCTCAGGGAGCTGGCACCTATCCCAGATAACTTCAGCGAAAGGCAGACGACACCCTGGACTGGTAGCCAGTCAATCACAGGGCACATTTAGAGACTGACAACCATTTACACTCACATTGCCACTGAGTGGGAGCTAAACCAATTCTGCCTTGTACCACCAGAAGTCAGGTGCATTAACCACTTGACATTACTCGTAAAGCAAAGCAAAGCTAATTTATTTATATTGCGCATTTCATACACAAGGTAACTCAATGTGCGTAATGTGATTAAAAGCATTTAAAAACAAAGCAAAAAAACACCTTATAAACATTTAAAACACAGAGAGACAGAAAAAGCACAATTAAAACAGCATTCAGTGCAAGAAATATCATTTATAACTGGAAGAAGCATGAGAAAAAAGAAGAGTTTTTAACCTGGACTTAAAACATTCACACTGACGTCACTTCTGTTGGAAACTTATTCCATTTGTGTGAGGCAAAAAAGCTAAATGCTGCTTCACCATGTTTGCTTTGGACTCTGTGCTCCACTATTTGGCTTGAGTCTGTCCATCTCAGAGCCCTACTGGGTCCATGAGCATTTCTTTCATGTATTCAGGACCTAAACTATTTAGTGACCAGTAGCACAACTTTAAAATCTATTATAAAGCTGACTGGGAGCCAGTGTAAAGACTTTAGAATTGGAGACCTCTTTGCTCTGATCAGAACCCAAGCTGCAGTTGTTTAATGCTATTTTTTGGGGAGTCCAGACAGACACATTACAATAGTCGTCTACTTGAGTTAAAAGCATTGATGAGCTTCTCCTGGTCTGCTTGGCACATACAAACCTACCACTTCTTCAGATGGTAGAAGGCAGTTTTAGTATAATTGATTTGCTATGACTGTTGAAAGTCCGGTCGGAATCTATCCGTACACCAAGGTTTTGGACTTGGTATTTGTCTTGAATGACTCCAGATATTTACTAACAGCAATCCTCTTTTCTTTATTACCCCAAAAAATGATCTCAGTTTTGTTGTAGTTTAATTGAAGAAAATTTTGGCTCATCCAGTCAGTCACAGGGTACAGTGAGTTAGTCACAGGGCACATACAGACACATACTACCATTCGCAATTGCATTCACAGCGTCACTGAGTGGGAACTGGATCCACGCTGCCCACACCAAAGTCAGGCGAGTGTACCACTACACCATCAGTGACTCACAGTCAACCGAATGTTCTTATATTAACATACGCAAGATTTAAATGAGTAAGCTGTGTTAACAAGAAAGTTGTACCTGTAACCAACTGTATTTCCTCAAATTGCAGCTGAGGTGTTTATTTACTTAACTGTGGCGCAAACCATGCATTTTCTTTGAAGTAATTAATCTATGATAAGAGTTCCAATAACAAATGTACCAATAACTGAAAGTTCCTGTTAAATTTGGTCCAAAGGGGCCTTAATTTACCGACTGATGGTGCAGCATCAAGACCAACTAGAGGTAAGGTTTTTTCAACTGAGCTAAGTTAGAACTGGGGCTCAAACCCACAACATTTCAAACCAGTGTTATAACTCAACCCACCTTGATTTATAATCTTACTGCAATAACAACATGAGTAGTGCTCTACGAGCCTGAATAAATCAGACCTAAAATGTATTTAATGACTTGACCAGAAGTGTAGTGATAAAAAATATGTATTTGACACACTTCTCAGCAATCGTGTATGACTAATTAGAGATGAGTGACAAAACCACAACCACGAGATGTGGGTGACAACTCCATTTAAGCAAAATTGGTTAGAAGGAAGGTCACTGATGGTGTAGTGGTACACTCGCCTGACTTTGGCGCGGGTAGCATGGATTCAGTTCCCACTCAGTGACGGTGTGAGTGCGAATGGTTGTCTGCGTCTATATGTGACTGGCTACAGTCCTGTCTATAAAGACGGACTACACCCTGAACTGACTGGCGATCAGTTCAGGGTGTAGTCCGTCTTTCGCCCGAAGTCAGCTGGGATAGGCTCTTGCGCACCACAACCCTAACCAGGAAAAGCGGTGTTGAAAATGGATGGATGGATGGATGGGTTAGAAGGATTGTGAAGCTGTTCAGGGTGTCTCTGCTGTTGCAAGCACCAGTACAGTGACCACACTCAACCCAAATGATTATATTTATAATGAAAGACAGTTTGAGGGAAATATACATTCCATGAATTTGATGGGAACATTTAGACAATTTTCATGTGTAATTCAGTACAGAACACGGGTGGCCTACATTGGCTTTAAGACTTGATGAAAGAGGTAGCACTCTTTGTTAATTATAGTTTACAATTACAATTAAAGCGGAACAGTCAGCAACTGGTTAGCACATCTGCTTCACAGTTCTGAGGATACAGGTTCAAATCCAGCCTCGCCTGTGTGGAGTTTGCATATTCTCCCCGTGCCTGCGTGGCTTTTCTCCGGGTACTCCGGGAGGTATGAATGAGAGTGCAGATGGTTGTTTGTTTATATGTGCCTTGTGATTGGCTGGCGACCAGTTGAGGGTGTACCCAGCCTCTCGCCTGAAGATAGCTGGGATAGGCTCCAGCACGCCCGCAACCTCAACATGAATGCAGATTGAATATTTTAACCAATCACAAGGCTGCGTTACAGATCTTCAGCTTGATTTACTAGTTAAACAGAAGATCAGTGACTTAAATCCCTGTCTGTGTAAACCATCCATCCATTTTCTGAGCCGCTTCTCCTCACTAAGGTCGCGGGCGTGCCGGAGCCCATCCCAGTCATCATCGGGCAGGAGGCGGGGTACACCCTGAACTGATTCCCAAAACAAACAACCATTCGCACTCATATTCACACCTACGGGCAATTTAGAGTCTCCAATTCATGCATGTTTTGGGGATGTGGGAGGAAACCGGAGTGCCCGGAGAAAACCCACGCAAGCACGGGGAAAACATGCAAACTCCACACAGGCGGGGCCGGGGATTGAACCCCGGTCCTCAGAACTGTGAGGCTGACGCTCTAACCAGTCGTCCACCGTGCCGCCTGTGTAAACCAAATAAACAATAAATAAAAATACTAAATGTAACTGGAACTGGAACCTTAAATTAAATATATAATAAACTAAATTATCATGAACCTAACTATCTACTTGGTTATATATATACATTTTTAGTCTTCTACTTGAGCACCAATAAGGTTCCCTTGAGCAGTAAGATATGTTGCACTTAGCGTTTGCTGCCCCTGGTATCTGTCTGATCACTAGGGATGGGAATTGATAAGATTTTTAGGATTCCGATTCGATTTTCGATACTGCTTAATAGGCTTTACACGATCAGGATTTTTGGGGCCGATCACCAATAACCGATCACCGATACAATCACATGATAGAGGAATGTCTCTATTTAAATGACCTCTTCATTTACTGTATGTACTTGTTTACCTAATTGCTCAAAAAAATTTATTTATAATAAATAATATATCTTTGTTCCTCTATTTATGCCAGTGAGGCATATTGACAGACAAAAAAAATGAATGGTCTTCTATTAGATGGCAGGAAGTAAATACAGTAATTAATGTATCCACTTTTTGTGACATTTTTATTTGTTGGTGTGCCGTGAGATTTTTCTAATTGTAAAATATGTTATTTGCCTCCATAAAGGTTGGAAATCACTGCTCTAGTCAGATCATGTATTCTAATCAGTCAGGTCAAACCAACATTACATGACAGAAATATCCATCCATCCATCCATTTTCTGAGCCGCTTCTCTTCACTAGGGTCGCGGGCGTGCTGGAGCCTATCCCAGCTATCATCGGGCAGGAGGTGGGGTACACCCTGAACTGGTTGCCAGCCAATCGCAGGGCACATACAAACAAACAACCATTCGCACGCACAGTCACACCTACGGGCAATTTAGAGTCTTTAATTATTGCATGTTTTTGGGATGTGGGAGGAAACTGGAGTGCCCGGAGAAAACCCACGCAGGCACGGGGAGAACATGCAAACTCCACACAGGCAGGGCCTGGGTCCTCAGAACTGTGAGGCTGACGCTCTAACCAGTCGGCCACCATGTCGCCATGACAGAAATAATGGGTGGTAAATTACTATAATTAAATTACTTTATTTTTAATTAAATTAATTCACCCACACCAAAACGTTAGAGCATAATTCGACAGAATGGCAGCATGTTTACTTCCAACCGTTCGTGCTAGCCGTAGCTTGCCAGGCTACATCAAGTTTTGTTGCCTGCTTGCGAGCCGTATCATATTAAAAGTACGTGAACATACCTCAAGCAAGCCTTAAACCAACGTCCTCTCCTCTCCTGAGCACCGGTGACCACCAACACACCCATTTTGTTTTTACAAACACACGGCGCAATCTGCTCTTGTTGTCTTTTGCCACGGTAACGAGTGTATCAAGTCGCATTTGAGTTAAGATAAAGCCCACTGATCGTAAAAAACGGGATGCGGTGGTATCGGAATACAAGATTTGATTGCAGTAGTCTGACAGTGCAATTGTGAAAGAGCAAATTTGTCTTGTAGTCTGATCCGGGCATTACGTGTTGTCTGTCTCAGACGTGTTGTCTGTTCCACACCGCCGACATGTTGTGGTTGTTGTTTTTTTTTTTTTTTAAATAACTATTGGCCGTCAGATATTTACAGGTCTACGTCAAAAGACAGGTGACAAGGCTAAAAATAAACTAGCTTTTGGATTCAAATATACTGTGCACGATGGCGACGCAGAGTAAATGTCTTTTGCGGAGCCGATCAATGACGTCATTGATCGGATCGGCGAATTATGACATTAAAGCCGATCAGCATAAAATGCTAATTATCGGCCGATACCGATAAGGCCGATAAAATAGGTGTAAAGTCTACTGCTTAATGATTCGATTCTATATCAATTGTCAAATTTGTAGTATGGGGGAGAAAAAACATCCAGAGGAGTTTAAATAGACTTAAAAAAATTAAATGCATAAAATAAATCCGCTGGATATTATATCCAGGCTTCTCATTATAATATAGAAAAGATCGGTTCTAACAATTTTTGTTAATTTCGTTACTCATTCTTACTGTGATAACATACTTAAACCCTTGATATTGGTGGGGCAACTGTGTGCAAATAAATTAATTGGTTGAATTAGTCGAAATTTCAAATTTAGTTAATAAATTGATTTGTTTCACTTCACCTAAGTGCCTTCACAATTGTTTTAAATCAAAGATTAATTTGCCAACCATCACGCAGCAATTTTAATTTGATCAAATTGACTTTGCGCGAACATTTTTTGACAATTTGTTCTATTCGATTACTGCTTCTACACATGTTCTCAAACACTTTTAAAGTTACTGTACGTGATAAACCTTCACACCATAGTTTGCGAACACTATTTATTCTACATACTATTGTTCATCAATTAATTATCCCCCTTATATTGTGCATCTACCCCACATAAGACCCACAGCTGAAACAAGCTTACAATAGTAACAATCTAGTTGCGTACAACGTCCGGCTACTGCACACGCAATTCAATTATGGTGGAATTTGTAAAAAGTCCCAGTCAATAGGACAATCTCGACACGTTAACACAGTTTGTGAGCAACCTCACTAAGCACCTCATCCCGCGTTATGCACAATCCATCAAAGACGCTAGTCCTGAGGTCCTCAATACTAACATCATGCAACTCATGAGCGACGCCAATCCCAAAACGTTGAAAGATAAGAATCTCGCTCGAATGCTCGGTTGAATGGTTTTGAATCTAGTATCGCAATTAAAATGGAGCGATGTGGAAGATAACCAAATGAAACTCAAACTAGAAGTTGAACATCAGAAGCAAATCAACTTAACGGCACAACTAGCAGAGTCCAACACTTTTAAACCTTGCACAAGCTCACCTAGTTGATGTTGAAACTGAAGTTAAGGATGCGAAGGCACACAGTGTGCACCTCACCCCCAGTGCCAACAGTGTTCGAGAGACAGTGTCGAGCTGGCCCGTGAAAACAAGGAACTCTAACTAGCTCTTGCTTCGTGCACATAGACTAACCGCACACAGGAAGCACTGTTGCAAACTGCTGCATCCAAAATTTCTCAAAAGCGATCTGTCGGAGTTGACTGACCACCCCTCAGAAGCCAAATTACGCCTAACCAAAGCGACTAACAAGCGCGCAGAGTGGTTCCTGCGTGATGCAACTGAGGATATCAGACACCTCAAACAGACCGTGAAGATGCTCAAAGAGGAACGCTCTAAAAGCGTTGAGCACTCATGTGAACTCATGTCACAATTGACAGCACTAGAATCCGACATGAGCCACCTTCAACAGCTAAAGCTAGATCAAGAAACTGAACTAGTACTTGTCTGGCGGGAACTCCAGGCAGCCTGCCTACTAATTGCTAACCGGCAACAGTACTTCAAGGGACACCACTTTCGGAAAAAAACGGTGAGCCCCCGACTTTCAGTCGCCTGAGAAGGCTCCAGGAGCCCTCTCCAGCATTGGGTCAGAAAGCCAGTGGGGGCAAGTCTCTTGACTTCCTGCCACTGCGCCTGGCCCCGCTCCACGTTTGACAGTACCAACTCAAGCCAGTTGCAGCTGACCTCTCCCTGATCCTGGCACCTCTTCCAGTATGACCTTGAAAGAATTAGACAAACCTGCACACAATATTGCGAGATTTGAACCTAAACCTAACGGCTCCCATGACACCTAAAGACGTCAACTTTTACCTTAAACGATTTCCATCCGCTAACACTGGTGATAAACTTGACCTTATCAAGACTCCAGTGTGCTCCACTAACATGTGTATGTGTTCGCTGTGATGGGTAAAATGCAGAGAACAAATTTTGTGTACATGCATGCATGTTCATGATAATAAAAGGTGATTCTTCTTCTTCTTTTGAATCTAGACTAGGATTTCATTCTGTCATCAAGATTAGAACCTCTACTTAGCACCTTCCCTCTCCTTGACTGATGAATCAGGTTCTACACCTGACTGTTATTCCCCGTGTGTGCTAAATTGAAGCTAGCTTCCTCTTCTTTCTTTTTCTTTTTCTTCTTTAGAGCCTTGTTGAGTTTCTCCTTGTTTTTGTTTGTTTAATTTATACTGAGAACTCTACACCTAGTCAATATTTACCCTTAGTGTTAGCTTCTCCCCTGCCACGAATTACTGTTCTCACTGCCATCCCAACCTATACATACATATATGTCTCTCCATACACATCTATACCTACAATGACATCTATATTCACAGATAGAGACACCTTGAATAAGGAGTTGTCATAGACAACTGTTATCGCCGAAAGGGGGGAACATTATGCACCAATGTTGTACTTTGTAACTGCATTGTTGTGTGTACCTGCCAACCTGTTCCACCTTCCAAGGAGACGTCGCCTAGACCCACCAACGAGCTGGATCAAGCCGATGAAGGTGCGATATGTAACGGACACGCCATCAACAAGATGTCCCCAGCATCCGCCAACTTCTGATAGTTCTGCATTCTTGTCTTCTGCCCCGCTGAGCCAGATGGTCACAAGAAGCCTGGTTTATGTCACCCGGACCCTAAACTAATTAATACATCCCCTAGAAACCTGTGCTTCCAGTCATCAAAGACCCCCCTTTGAGCGCAGAACCAAGATAACGACCAAAAGGTTGGAAAAACCCATTGCTCAAATCATGCCAAAATTAAAGTTCAAAGGACCATTTGCTCCTTTGAAATGCAGGCAAGGCCCTCTGGGACAATTGATGAAACACAAGCGACACCCGCTGGCGGTGAAAAGTTACTGCTAGCCGCGAGCTGTGCCACAGATTTCTCCAAATTTTAATGTGTGTTTGATATTTTACGAACTTTGCATGAATGCTCCCAGTATAAATCTTGACACCAATGGCACTAATGATTGTTTGCCATAGGTCTGATGTCAAATCTGTTCGTCAACTAAATCAGATGCTTCACCTGTCGTGCTTTGTGTGTGCTTTGAGTTTAGTAGTAAGACGACTGAAATCGAGGACTACCAGAATGTTTTAGAGGACTTCATGATTCCTTCTGCTGAGGATCTGTATGGAGATGCTGATTTCATCTTCCAGAAGCACCAAAACCTGGTTTGATGCCCATACCATCACAGTGCTTGACTGCCAGGCCAACTCACCGGATCTAAACACCATTGATAATCTATGGGATATTATCAACAGGAGAATGAGGGGTACCAGACCCAAAAATAAAGAACTGACAGCATCAAGGAAATCTGGGCTTCCATAACTCCCAGGCAATGCCACAGGCTTGCCTCAATGCCGCATCGAGGCAGTGATTAATGCAAAGGGATTCCCAACCAGTGGCATGGTGGCCAACTGGTTAGCACATCTGCCTCACACTTCTGAGGACCGGGGTTCAATCCCCGGCCCCGCCTGTGTGGAGTTTGCATGTTCTCCCCGTGCCTGTGTGGGTTTTCTCCGGGCACTCCGGTTTCCTCCCACATCCCAAAAACATGCATTAATTGGAGACTCTAAATTGCCCGTAGGTGTGAATGTGAGTGTGAATGGTTGTTTGTTTGTGTGTGCTCTGCGATTGGCTGGCAACTAGTTCAGGGTGTACCCCGCCTCCTGCCCGATGACAGCTGGGATTGGCTCCAGCACACCCGCGACCCTAGTGAGGAGAAGCGGCTCAGAAAATGGATGGATGGATGGATACTTTCCTCATCTTGTTTACATTTAGTGATTTGTCTTTTGTTGTCTTCTTTTCTCACTCCTCTTTGATTCTCAATAAATATCCATTAAAATACTAAGAAACCACAGTGGAATCTTCAAAAGTCCACAGTGACACAATAAAACTGTTCCGGCATAAAAGGGATACAGATCCTCCTTTCTGCTTGACCTAACAGCCGAACAGGACTATCACTCAATCAATCAATCAATAAAACGATAGACCTTTGAACAAAAAACGGTATGGAGACACTATGGAGCAGGAGTGCAGCCAGGGATTAAGGGCCCCATGAAAAAAAATCACTTTGGCCCTCACCATTTCAATTCCCAAAATTAAATAGGGCCTGTGTCATTATGAGCTCTTAAAATAGTTTTTTTTCTTCCTCCCCCTTATGGCTCCCTTGTATGGAGTCACACCTCTTGGTTGGATTAGAACCCTTAGTTATGAGTTCAGTTCATCCTCATTGTGGTTATCTTTTGACGTTTATATCGTCATGAAGGGCCTTTTCCGTTCCGTCCCTTGACTTTTCCCAGTGCAACAGAGCAAATTCTATAAAGTCATGAAGCAAGTATACTGTACATTTTCCTACATTATCAGTTACTACAGTTGTTTGTCCAGTGAACAATTTCAGCTGCATCTCAACCAGAAACCTGGTCTTATTATTAACTTTTTACAGACTATGTTTTTGTTCAAAGTAAAAAATAAATATATAAACTAACATTTTCGAAATAACATAAAATCATACAGGGTGGCACGGTGGACGACTGGTTAGAGCGTCTGCCTCGCAGTTCTGAGGACTGGGGTTCAATCCCCGGCCCTGCCTGTGTGAAGTTTGCATGTTCTCCCCGTGCCTGCATGAGTTTTCTCTGGGCACTCCGGTCCCAGAAACATGCGTGGTAGGTTAATTGAAGACTCTAAATTCCCCGTAGGTGTGACTGTGAGTGCGGATGGTTGTTTGTTTGTATGTGCCCTGCGATTGGCTGGCAACCTGTTCAGGGTGTACCCCGCCTCCTGCCTGAAGATACCGTCTTCCACCGTGCCGCCTGAAAGTAAATTAATTAAAAAACAAAACCAACAAACAAAACAGAAAAAAAACTGGGCTGAAAAAAACAGCAGACAAGATAAGACAGTTGTTTTCTTCATCAAATATTAGAGGAGGTTTACTGATTCATTTGAGTTCATGCAGCGTGGTTTCCATTTTTTACCAACTGTACATTGTAACTGCTCTACTTTAATATATAACTATAATAACACAGCAGAGAAGGAGCGAGGTTGTAATTTGGATATTTAAAAGCCACACCAGTTGATACTGTGGTAAGAGAGCAAAAGCTGGAACATTATTTAAGGTTTCATAAAAGGTGCCCTGTATTCCACACGGCCTTGAATCCTCCAGCACATATGGTTTTGCTAATGTGGATTAAAGCCCAAATATAACATACATGGATGTGGAATAGGTGGTGCATTTGGTAATATATTATAGTAATTTTCTATTTGATTTTGTTGAAGGTCAAGCAGAGGTAACGGCCTTAGTAATAGAGTAGCAGTCATCTCTTAGTGTACAAATTGATCATGCAATTGCATTCATGAGGCTCACTCAAAGAGCAGTAAACTATAGAGTGGGACTAATACAAACAAAAAGAATGTTTACAGAAACTGCCCATCCAGTACCAAGATGCTGCCATTAAAGGTACTGTCAGCAAGTGTGAGAAATGATCCTTTACATTTTGGAAATGAGTGAAGTAAAAATACATAACAAATGCTTGCATCCAATTTATGACCCAGCCATTTAAGACTTACCCATAATAAACCCTACATAGACTAAGACTTAGGTCACGTCATCATTGCACCAACAGGATGCGAAAATGCAGCTACTACAGCTTCTACTCTAGTAAGACTTTCCACAAGATGTTGGACTGGGTCTGTATGAATTTGTATCCATTGTGAGGTCAGAGATCACTGATGTTGGACCTGAGGGACGGCCTGATGGTTCACTATCTCTGTTCTACTTCAGGTTGAGGTCGCCGATCAGAGCTGTGGCCGTAAGGTGGTCGGTGCAGAAAGAGTTGTATCGAGCCTTTTTGGCCTGTGGGACTCCGAAGGCAGCTGATGTGTTCTGGCTAGCCAACTGTAACACAGCTTCGGTGGTTGCTGAGGCAAAAACATTGGTGTTGGAGGTGTTTGGTGAGGCCATGGCGAATGACTTCCGCATGGCTTTGAAGAAATTCTGGTCTCAGGAGGGGGGAAGTCAGTGCACGGTCAACACTGTGTATTGTGTTGGGACATTGTTAATCTGTGGGGAGAATACTTCAAAGACCTCCTAAATTGAGGAAGTAGAGTCTGGGGACTCCAAGGTGGGCTCTCCTGTGTCTGGGGTTGAGGTCACCAAGGTGGTTAAAAAGCTCCTCGGTGGCAGGGCCCCAGGAGTAGATGAGATCTGCCCAGAGTTACTAAAGGCTCTAGATGTTGTGGATCCATCCTGGTTGACCCTCCTCTGCAACATTGGCGACAGTGCCTCTGGAATGGCAGACCGGGTTAATGGTACCCCTTTTTAAGAAGGCAAAGGCAGGAGGGCACCTTTACAAAGACAAATGAAAACATCCCTCAAAGTATGCTCTTTTTTTCCACCCCTGAAATGATCCGTGGACGCTTATCGATTCACACATTTTCTTATCAATAAAATGCCGACATTATAGAATCCATGCTTTCATACTTTAATGACAGAGATTAAAAACAATGGTTTAATGGCAGCCAGTGAGGCATTTTTGGCCATGAACGTGTCCAGAGGGAGTATTTCAAACAACATGAAAAAATACTAATGTAATCAAATAAATGTTGTCGTTAATCTTTGACCTATCCAATACACTAATCCAGAATGATCAAACTAAAGGCCTGGGGGCCAGATCCGGTCCGCCACATCATTTTATGTGTGCCAACTTCCATGATCCTTGCAAAATTCATCCATCCATCCATTTTCTACACTGCTTATCCTCACGAAGATCACGGGTATGCTGGAGCCTATCCCAGGTAACTGCAGGCAGGAAGGGTACACCCAGGGCACATCTAAAACAAACAACCATTCGCACTCACATTCATACCTACGGACAATTTAGAGTCTTCAATTAACCTACCGTGCATAATTTTGGGATGTGGGAGGATACTGGAAGCGGCACGGTGGGCGACTGCTTAGAGCGTCAGCCTCACAGTTCTGAGGTGCGGGGTTCAATCCCCGTCCCCGCCTGTGTGGAGTTTGCATATTCTCCCCGTGCCTGCGTGGGTTTTCTCCGGGCACTCCGGTTTCCTCCCACATCCCAAAAACATGCATTAATTGGAGACTCTAAATTGCCCGTAGGCATGACTGTGAGTGCGGATGGTTGTTTGCTTGTATGTGCCCTGCGATTGGCTGGCAACCAGTTCAGGGTGTACCCCGCCCCCTGCCCGATGACAGCTGGGATAGGCTCCAGCACGCCCGCGACCCTAGTGAGGAGAAGCGGCTCAGAAAATGGATGGATGGATGGGAGGATACTGGAGTACCCAGCGAAAATCCACACAGGCACGGGGAGAATTTGAACGCAGGTCCTCAGAACTGTGAGGCGGATATGCTAAACACTCGAACGTGCCGCCGATTCTTGCAACATCTCTACCAAATTTTCAAATTGTCATGTAATGAAGAACAATGTTGAGCTATTGAAAGCATTTTTTTAAATACCAAAACACCTTTTCTTCTTCTTCTTCTTCTTTTCCTTTCGGCTTGTCCCGTTAGGGGTCGCCACAGCGCGTCATCCTTTACCATGAGAGCCTATCTCCTGCATCCTCCTCTCGAACACCAACTGCCATCATGTCTTCCCTCACGACATCCATCAACCTTCTCTTTGGTCTTCCTCTAGCTCTCTTGCCTGGCAGCTCCATCCTCATCATCCTTCTACCAATATACTCACTCTCTCTCCTCTGGACGTGTCCAAACCATTGAAGTCTGCTCTCTCTAACTTTGTCTCCAAAACATCGAACCTTGGCTGTCCCTCTGATGAGCTCATTTCTAATTTTATCCAACCTGGTCACTCCGAGAGCGAAACACCTTTTAAAGTAACTTTAACAATAGTTCAACACTAGTTATTCATCAATTTGTTGTGTAAATGTAATACTATGTTGAGAGAATTAAACATATTTATTGTTTCACAGTCTTAATGGCCATCTGAGGGAAACGTTAACTACAGGGTAGCCTAAAGCCCCATCCCCCTGTTATTGTTATATGTATTTTTGCAATTAAAAAGGAAATAAGTCACATAACTAACCTGGAATTTTAAGGGTTATAATCTTGAAAATGATTGAATTTGCCGTCATTTTCAACAGGGCTGAAATTGATTAAGGGATTCAAGCAAAATAAAACAAAAATTTTATTTTAATGTATGATGATTTTATAGTCTGTTTGTGTATGTCCCCTCCTTGAGCCGTCACCTTATCATGGTGGAGGGGTTTGTGTGTCCCAATGATCCTAGGAGCTAAGTTGTCTGGGGCTTTATGCCCCTGGCAGGGTCACCCATGACAAACATGTCCTAGGTGAGGGACCAGACAAAGCACGGCTCAAAGACCCCTTATGATGACGACAAACAATGGACTTGGTTTTCCCTTGCCCGGACGCGGGTCACCGGGGCCCCCCACTGGAGCCAGGCCTGGTGGTGGGCTTTGAAGGCGAGCGCCTGGTGGCCGGGCCTGCACCCAGGGGGCCCGGCCGGGCACAGTCCGAAAGGGTAAAGTGGGTCCCCCTTCCCATGGGCTCACCGCCTGTGGGAGGGGCCATTGAGGTCGGGTGCAGTGTGAGCTGGGCAGTTGCCGAAGGCGGGGACCTTAGTGATCCGATCCCCAGCTACAGAAGCTGGCTCTAGGGACGTGGAATGTTACCTCTCTGGCAGGGAAGGAGCCCGAGCTGGTGTGTGAGGTTGAGAAATTCCGACTAGATATAGTCGGACTCACCTCCACACACGGCTTGGGCTCTGGTACCAGTCCTCTCGAGAGGGGTTGGACTCTCTTCCACTCTGGAGTTGCCCACGGTGAGAGGTGCCGAGCAGGTGTGGGTATACTTATTGCCCCCCGGCTTGGCGCCTGTACATTGGGGTTCACCCCGCTGGACAAGAGGGTAGCCTCCCTCCGCCTTGGGTGGGGGGACGGGTCCTGACTGTTGTTTGTGCCTATGCACCAAACAGCAGTTCTGAGCACCCACCCTTTTTGGAGTCCTTGGAGTGGGTGCTGGAGAGCGCTCCCGCTGGGGACTCCATCGTTCTGCTGGGGTCTTCAATGCTCACATGGGCAATGACAGTGAGACCTGGAAGGGTTTGAT